>NC_091456.1:11828949-12128949 GCF_027789765.1 Dendropsophus ebraccatus | reverse complement strand
CCCGGCTGTCTCTGCACTCTGTGATGCTGGTAGAAATAATCTGAGGTCAAGTTACTGGTGACCTCACTGTGATTTACCCTCCTGGCGTCACAGAGTGCAGAGACAGACGGCCAGGTGGACTGTTTACATGGAAGGGAGGGTGTGGGAGACAGAGAGAACAGCTCACACACAGTTTTCAGTGTCTCCAGCAGATCTGGGGGAGGGAGACTGCAAAGTTAATAACAAGTATGGAAGGAATTCTTAGTCTAGGGGATGATTCAGCATGTATTTTACATAATCGGAATACCCCTTTAGTATAAGTGGTATTTATGAAAATCTCTATTGCATACACTCCAGTGTTCTTTAGCTGAGGGTATAGGGATATATTGTCATCGTTCATTGTCTTTTTTCATAAATAAATAGTTTATTTGTCCCTTTCTATTGTCTTTACAGCCGCCTACTACTTGCCTAGACATTTGGCTCCAAATCCAGCATACCCCCACCTCTATCCACCATACCTCATCCGTGGGTATCCAGACACCGCTGCCATGGAGAACCGCCAGACCATCATCAATGACTACATCACTTCCCAGCATATGCATCACAATCCATCAACTGCAATGGCGCAGAGGGCTGAAATGCTACGTGGGCTCCAACCAAGGGACCCGGCTCTGGCTCTCAACTACACAGCAGGTCCTCGAAGTATGCACTGAGTGTCTGTCCCTTAGATTTGTGTCCATAGTAGAACTATTTCAAAACAGTCCCTTCAATTTTTAACTCCTATTCCTCCTACTTTTTTAAAGATGGACAGGAGATAAACAGACAAACTAATCCTCATTATTTGTATGCACTTAAAGGGTTTATCCAGCGCTACAAAGACATGGATGCTTTCTTCCAGAGACAGCACCACTCTTGTCTCCAGTTTGGGTACAGGTTATTTAATTCGGTTCCATTGAAGTGAACAGAGCTTAATTGCAAACCGCACCTGAACTGGAGACAAGAGTAGTGCTGTCTCTGGAAGAAAGCGGCCATGTTTTTGTAGTGCTGGATAACCCCTTTAATCTATATGTATTCACATTGGTCCTTGTCCCCAGAGGAGCTTGCTGTCTGATTTCCATTCTTCTTAGCTAGAATGCAGACATGCTTCAGAGAACGGCCGCTGTTGTGCTCCACTCTGCATGACCTTGATATTACATTGTAGTCCGTTCATATGTAGTTATAATATGGCCAGGGGGCTCCGATACAGAAGCTTGTTGAATGCTGAATGTTTACAGTATACAGTGAAACCTTGGATTACAAGTAACTTGGTTTAAGAGAATTGTAAAAAGCTAATAACTTTTTAAAATTGGAACTCTATACAAGATTTCCTAAAGGGGTTGTTCACAAAAATTTTTTTTTTTTTAGATTTGTAATTTACTTCTATTAAAAAAAAACAAAAAAACAAAAAAAAAAACACCTGTCTTCCAGTACTTATCAGTTGCTGTATGTCCTGCAGGAAGTGGTGTATTCTTTCCAACCTGACACAGTGCTCTCTGCTGCCACCTCTGTCCATGTCAGGAAATGTCCAGAGCAGTAGCATATCCCCATAGAAAACCCTCTCCTGTGCTCCAGACTGGAAAGAATACACCACTTCCCGCAGGACATACAGCAGCTGATAAATACTGGAAGACTTGAGATTTTTTTTATAGAAGGAAATTTCAGATTTCTGGCTCCCGTTGATTTGAACGATTTTTTTTTTTGTGAACCACCCCTTTAATATGACCCTCCTGTGTTCCCATCACACTACGTAAAAGTACGGCCGTAGTTGCCATCGTCATGGGAAGCTCTGATGCGGGCGCGCGCTGATGCGCCAGCATCAGAGCTCTGTGGCCAGAAAGATCACCTGACCGATACCTAGGTACCGGCCAAGATGATCTGGGCCTGGGTCACAGAACGGCTGGCCCCTTATGTTGTGTGAACATAGCCTGATACTTTACAGGGTACAAAGCCCCTCATTTTAACCCACTGCTATCTGATCAATTCTAATCAGTCGCCTGCCGGCTCTCCCCAGCACAAATCCGGCACAAATACAAACAGATACCAGCACCAGCAGGTTTGCAGCCACCTGGGGAGTTGTGTGCGGTGGGAGGGTTAAAGGAGAAGTCTAGCAAAATTTTTTATAAAAGTACTGCATTGCCCCCAAAAAGTTATACAAATCACCAATATACAGTTATTACAGGAAATGCTTATAAAGTGCTTTTTCCCTGCACTTACTACTGCATCAAGGCTTCACTTCCTGGATAACATGGTGATGTCACTTCCTGGATAACATGGTGATGTCACTTCCTGGATAACATGGTGACTTCACTTCCTGGATAACATGGTGATGTCATGACCCGACTCCCAGAGCTGTGCGGGCTGTGGCTGCTGGAGAGGATGATGGCAAGGGCACTGGAGGGACACTGAGCATCCCTCTGCCATCATCCTCTCCAGCAGCCACAGCCCGCACAGCTCTGGGAGTCGGGTCGTGACATTACCATGTTATCCAGGAAGTGACATCACCAGGTTATCCAGGAAGTGACATCACCATGTTATCCAGGAAGTGACATCACCATGTTATCCAGGAAGTGACATCACCATGTTATCCAGGAAGTGACATCACCATGTTTATCCAGGAAGTGACATCACCATGTGATCCAGGAAGTGAAGCCTTGATGCAGTAGTAAGTGCAGGGAAAAAAGCACTTTATAAGCATTTCCCGTAATAAGTGTATATTGGGTATTTGTATAACTTTTGGGGGGCAATACAATACTTTAATAAAAATTTTTGCTGGACTTCTCCTTTAAGGGGTGCGTTCACACGTACAGGATCTGCAGCAGATTTGATGGCGCAGTCAATGCAAAGTAACTCTGAGCCATCAATTCTGCTGCAGATCTTGTACGTGTGAACGCACCCTAACTGATTATCTCCTCCTTTATTGATATAGAACACCTTGGGGGAGATTTATCAAACATGGTGTAAAGTGAAACTGTCTCAGTTGCCCCTAGCAACCAATCAGATTCCACCTTTCATTCCTCACAGAATTCTGATTGGTTGCTAGGGGCAACTGGGCCAGTTTCACTTTTCACCATGTTTGATAAATCCTGCCCCTTTTTTTGGGGTTCCCTTTGTTTTAATTATTTCTTATAGGAAAATTTGCTTTGATATACGAGCGATTTGGATTACAACAGGCTCCTGGAATGAATTATACTCGTAATACAAGGTTTTACTGTGTTCTCTACATAATATTCATATTAGATATTGTTAATAAAAATGTGGTAATAGTAATAACAATGATATGGACACTATGCACTGTGAATTTCCCTCCTGGTTTCGGTCAGGCTTTCCTGTACATTTGAATAGTGGATGGGGACTGTCAGAAGTCTTTTGGATTCTTTTCTGTCACAGCAGTTATAAACAGAAGCCATGATGTACCAAAATACAATTTAATGCAGGGGTAGGGAACCTTGGCTCTCCAGCTGTGGCAAAACTACAACTCCCATCATGCCCGGACAGCCAAAGCTAAAGCTTTGGCTGTCCGAGCATGATGGGAGTTGTAGTTTTGCAACAGCTGGAGGGCCAAAGGTTCCTGACCCCTGATGTAATGCATGTTTGCACATAGGCTAACTATTAACTATTACAGGTCTAGGTGAGATGGAGAAAGTAGATATACTGTATAAGGTTTTTATGTTATGTAACTCATCTCCCCTGTCTTATTTCGCTGCTCACAGGAATCATAGACCTGTCTCAAGTGCCACATCTACCTGTCCTCATACCTCAGTCTTCAGCCTCACCTGCTGCCACAATGGACCGCATTACTTACATCTCTGGCGGGCCGCAAACATTCAGCAACAGACTAAGCAGCTCCCCACTTTCCCCAGGTACCAACAACCTGTTCTTGAATCTAACTCTTGGGAAGATTCAATTGTGGTTTTTTTTTTACCCCAATTTTCCTCCATTCAACAATAATAAATGTATTCTGTAATGTTTGGTGGTTGACATTCGTCACTATTAAAGGGGTACTCCGACAGTTTTTTTTTTTTTTTTTTTTGTTTACAATCAGCCGATGTCAGAAAGTTATATAGGTTTTTAATTTACTTCTATTTAAAGATCTCCAGTGTTCCAGTACTTAACAGCTGCTGTATGTCCTGCAGGAAGTGGTGTATTCTCTAGACTGACACAGTCCTCTCTGCTGCCACCTCTGTCCATGTCAGGAACTGTCCAGAGAAGCAGCAAAAAACCTTAGAAAACCTCTCCTGCTCTGGACAGTTCCTGACATGGACAGAGGTGGCAGCAGAGAGCACTGTGTCAGACTGGAAAGAATACACTTTTTCCTGCAGGACATATCGTACTGGAAGACTGGAGATTTTTGAATAGATGTAAATTAAAAATCTGTATAACTTTCTGGCACCAGTTGATTTGAAAGAAAAAACATTTCACTGGAGTTCCCCTTTAAGTGCTTAGACTGGTTTAACATTACGATTTGCACTTACGCTCCACAACATTATTGTCATCCTGTCAAAATGGGGTGCTGACTTTTACATATTGATACCACTCCATTCACATTAATGGCACAAATGTAGTCAAGTAATGATTAAAGGGGTTGTCCAGCTAAAATCTTTTTCTTTCAAATCAACTGGTGTCAGAAAGACATATAGATTTGTAATTTACTTCTATTAATAAATATCAAATATCTATTAATAAATTACAAATCTATATAACTTTCTGACACCAGTTGATTTGAAAGAAAAAGATTTTCGCTGGATAACCCCTTTAAGTCTGGGCCACGTATACATGTTTTGAACAGGAGTGAAAAGCATGGCCTGCTTAGTAAATACCCATATAATGGCAGAAAGTGGTCCAAGCATCATAGCCAGACACCACGTTCAGGCCTTTAAAGTGAATAGGGCGGTGCAAGTTTAAGCACAAATACAACATCATCATTTGCTATCAGTGAGCCGCCATTGTTTCTATACTCCTTACATACATATGTATACAGCATATATATATATATTTATATATATATAATACAATGAATGTTGTGGTTACAGCAACAACCACACACATGACCAAGCAGACCTCATCAACCTCGGAGCGGGAAAGAGAGAGGGAGAAATCTGTGCTTACAACCACGGTGGAGCATGCGCCCATATGGAGGCCAGGTGAGGAATATTCGATGCAATCATTTTCTAAATTTTCCAAGGAGAATGATGTGTAATGTACAATGTACTTTACCTCTGACGTTTTTCTTTCTCTTGCAGGCACAGAGCAAAGTAGTGGCCGCTTGTCAGCTCAGAGCCACAGCCACCAACATTCCCCAGCATCGCCGCGAACATCGCATGAGAATATCCAACAACGCCCCAGTGTCCTTCAAAACACTGGCATGAAAAACCTCATGACAAGTGCGGAGAGTGCCACCGTATTACGGTAACTATTTTATGCATTTCTATAATTAAAATGTGTCTTTACAGGGTAACTCCATTTTTTTTTATAATCAACTGGTACCAGCAAGTTGGACAGATTTGTAATTTACTTCTATTTAAAAAATTTCAAGTCTTCCAGGACTTATCAGCTGCTGGATGCCCTGCAGGAAGTAGTGTATTTTCAGTCCGACACAGTGCTCTCTGCTGCCACCTCTGTCCATGTCATTAACTGTTCAGGGCAGGAGAGGTTTTCTTTGAAGATTAGCTACTGCTCTGGACAGAGGTGGTAGCAGAGAGCACTGTGTCAGACTGGAGAGAATACACCACTTCCTGCAGGATATACAGTAGCTTATGAGTACTGGAAGACTAGAGGTTTTTAACCCCTAGACCACCCAAAGTGTGCCTGTACGTCCTGGCGTCACTAGGGGAGTTCAGAGGGGGGCCGCGGTCCCGAGTGCTTTATGCAGCCCGGGACCGCAGATATTTTTTGTGCTTTTTTTTTCAATTTCACCACACATATAATTTTTTTCTGGTTTCACAGTGTACTTTATGCAAAAATTCAGCCTGTCATTGCTAAGTACAATTAGTGGCACAAAAAATAAGGGCTCATGTTGGTTTCTAGGTGAAAAAAATGCAACTACTATGGCCTTGTAAGCACAAAGAGGAAAAATCAAAAACGAAAAAATTGAAATCGGCCCGGTCCTCTAAGGGTTAAATAGAAGTAAATTACAAATCTATATATGTTTCTGACACCAGTTGATTTGAAAGGAAAAAAAATCATCAGAGTCCCCCTTTAAGGGTTATACTAGGATAATAATAACTTCTTTGATCTGAATAGGACATCCTCCAGCTCTTCGCCCATTCGGTCCTCACAATTATCCACATCCTCTCAGCGCTCAGCAAGTGAACGGGAAAGCTTTCAGCCTGCTGACAACTCCATGGTACAGAAGGATTTTGCAAGGTCACGAGAAGCCAAAATGGAGCGTCCAAGGACTGAAAGCGTATACAACTCCAAGATGTCGTCAGCAGGCCTCGAACAGACGTCGCCCATTAAGAACATGGAGTCCAGGCCTCATTCTTCAGCTGTGGCCAATTCAGTTCATCAATATAACAACGGACAGGGGAAAAACCAAGCTCACCAGCCCCTGGACCAGACAGCAGTGCCAGCCAGTGAGCAGCACAATAGAGACAAGACCCCAAATAAACCCTTTTCCATGCAGGAACAGGAGCTCCGATCACTCGGTAAGACCACCATGACCGCGGCCAACTTCATAGACGCCATTATCATGCGTCAAATTTCTTGTGATAACGGGAAGCGAGAAAGAGCCTCGCTAAATATCGACGCCAGTAGTGATGGTAAGACCTATGGGAGCAGGTAGTTCAAAGCTTGTAGCTCTTTTATATATATATATATATTATATATATATTATTTTTCCATTTTGTTTTAATGCACGTTTCGGTGATTGGCTTTTTCAGCTTCCCAGTTTTTTTTTGTTTTTTTTTTTTTTTTTTTTTCTGTTTTATTTCATAAATCATTTGTCTGAATATTTTTTTCCATTACTTTAAATTTTCTGATTAGATATATATTTTTTGTTAGGAATATATATATACTTTTTTTTAGTGGTCCGATTTGTGCTTGGCTTGCCTTGTTGGATGTTTTAATTTGAGAGGCTTTATACGACAGCTGAACCTAAAACCATCGCTGCTGCAATGAGGTGTCTTCTAGTCCAGCTTGTCTTGGGTTCATTTACATTATAAGTCTACATTATAGCTCTGAACTTTGGCGCACAATATGTAAATAATTTTGCAGATATTTTTCCCTTCCAGCATAGTGTTACAAGGCTTAGTAAAAGTGAGGGCATCAGCTAGTGGTTAGATAGGGCTCGGTTCTATTTATCTGGAGCTGCATGCCATTACCCAGCTACAATCCAATACTTAGTAACCTCATGGTTGACAAAAAGGCAAAACAAATTTCTTAAGGGTGCGTTCACACGTACAGGATCTGCAGCAGATTTGATGGCCCAGAATTGATCTGCTTTGAATCTGCAGCTTCAAATCTGCGCCATAGAATCTGCTGCAGATCCTGTACGTGTGAACGCACCCTAGGGCTATGTTCACACAACGTAAGAGACCGGCCGTTCCGTGACCCGTCCGGAAAGCTGATCTCTGAAAAGATCATCCCAGCCGGTACTGCAGCACCGGCCAGATGATCTTTGGCGCCGCTGAGTTCTGATGCGGGCGCATCCATGCACGCCCGCATCAGAACTCCCCACAGCGGCCGGAGCCGCTCGCTCCATAGTGTGCACTGATATGGTTTTCTGCACCCGCTATTCACTGAATAGCGGCCACTAAAAACTGACATGTCAGTTGTTTGCGACGCCGCTAGGGATCCTGGCCGGATCATAAACTATGTGTATGCGCTCCGGCCGGGATCCCATAGAAGGCAAGGTAACGTATATTTTTGTAATAATCACGGCCGTTGTACAACACCCGTGGGTTTACGAAAGTATAAGTTGTGGGAACATAGCCTAAGGTTACGTTCACACGTACAGGATTTGCAGCAGATTTGAGTTTGCAGATTTGCTTTGAATCTAATGTGGGTCATCAAATCTGCTGCGGATCTGCTGCAGATGCTGTACGTGTGAACACACCCTAAAGGGGCATTACCCTCTCAACTAATGTAGTTAGAATATATATATATATATATATGTGTATATATATGTATGATAAATATTTATGTAAATACTTTCATTTTTGCAAACTGAGGCTGGGTTCTCACTACGTTTTTGCAATCCGTTTTTTACCCAGTGGGCATTAGTGTGCATCCGCTTTGATCCATTTTTCCATTGACTTCCATTATAAAAAAAATTAACAAGGATCAAAACGCATCCTTTTTTTTTTTAACATACACAAAAATAAGGTCAAGTACGTTGTGTATTTAAAAAAAAAAAAGATGCGTTTTGATCCTCAATGGAAAACGGATGCACACAATTGCCATCTGTTTTTGCAATCCGTTTTTTTTATCGCTTTTTTTTGTGCAGAAAAAATGTAGTGTGAACCAAGCCCTACCTCTTTCCCTGGACATGCTGCTCTTTTCACCGAGTTGTTGTTCTTTGACTAGGTAAGGCTGGGTTTACACTCTGTTTTTGCAATCCCTTTTTTTTTATCCCTTTTTCCCCTCCCCCCAAAAAAAGGATAAAAAATGGATGAAAAAACTGACGCATTTGTGTGCATCCCTTTTGATCCGTTTTTTCCCTTTGACTTCCATTATTAAAAAAAAGGATCAATAAACAGATCAAAGCGCGTCCATTTTTACGCAGAAATGTAGTCGACCATCAGTATTTCATCATTTTTTTTATTTTTATATAACGGATGAAAAAACAGATAGCAAAAACACAGTGTGAACCCACCCTTTCTGACAAACACTCTGCTTTAAAAATAATGGTCTGGTGGCCTGGCTGGTATATGTATTTGAATGTATGTCAACCCGACCACTGCTTGTAAAGCAGAGTGTTGGTCGGTAACCATGTCAGTGAGCTGAGAACACAGGAGAAGAAGCTAAATGAAGGTATTTTCAGAAATATTTATCTTGATGTTCTCTACAAATGAAAAAGTGATACTGTCACCTCCCCCCTACTCTATATGAAGTTCTCTGCACCATCCACAAGCTTAGATGCAGCACATTTGAGATATACTTGTATGAAACTTGTCAGGGTCTTTTTCTTTCTGCTTAAAAATTGCTCAATTTCTTTGGTGGACAGTGTCATCTAGGTGGAGCTTCATGACTGTTGGGCCACGCTTAGTTGACACTGTTAACCAATTAAATGAAGCAAGAGTAAGGGGGTGACCGTATAAAGTGTCACTGTCTTTTTCTTTTTCTTTTTTTTTGCAGAAATCAATAGTCCAGGCGATTTTAAGAAACTTTGTAATTGGGTTTATTAGACAAAAATGCCATTATCTGCATTCAGAAAGTCTTTTCCCAGGTCCCTCCCCCCTCTCTCTCATTCACTGCTCATTATCAGGAAATCTCGACTCTCTTACATCAGTTGAGCCCTGTCTGTTCTATGGAGGGGGGAGGAGGGAGATTAGTCACCAGCAGAGAACAAAGGATTACATAGAGGGAGCTGTGTCAAAGCTGCTATTCAGAGGTCAGAGAGGTCAGTGCTGACTTCAGAGGAGATAGCCCGGTGATGTAGCTGTAAATTAACCCTTTGTTGTCTTGTTTTGCTGCCTCATCTCCCTCTACCCCTCCCCTCTCCATAAGAGAACCATGAAGACAGGGGGTAGAGCTTCAAATTTTTCAGCTTATAAACCCAATTACAAAGCTTCTTAAAATCGCCTGTACTTTTAATTACTGCAAAAAAAAAATTAAACGACAGTGACACTTTAAAGTTTTTGAAAACAGTGGGACCGATAAAGAAAAGAAGACCATTTGCACAAAACCTCCTGGAACAGCTGCGATATCATCTGTCCGCCTGGAAGTTCAGGTCTCCCTATATATGAAAATGCAATGAGACCATAATGCTTGCGACTCCTATTCTGATCCGATAGGGGTTGTGCACATTAAGGTCTCATTGCGTCTTCTTATCCAAAACCTAAACTGACCCCAAAGAGAGGAACTTGCTGCTGCTCCGGGAGTGGCCGCACGGTCAGGTACATTCTAAGCATTATTAGTCCTAGGCCGGGACCAGACAAAATCACTGAGCACAACACTCATCGCCCCCACTCAGTAGCAATGCACATACAGTACAGTCCATTTTCTCTTTTTTGGCAGCTATCTTGTTTCCCCATGAACAGTATGGAAAGTGCATGCAGGGTGCTGTTTTAGTGACGGCCAATAAGGTAGCCCAGCTGTTTCATTAACAAAGCACAAAAGTTCAGCTAAAGTGCAGCCGCTCCTATGTCCTGAAGATCCCAGGAGAAGCTGCAACGTTTGGCGATTCCGTCGCCTTGCGAGGATTAGTTTCTCTCCTATTTATGCAGATGGTGGGTCTGACTGCAGGCAGATTGCGGTCACCACGGGGTGGCTTGGCTTGGTGGCGTGTCCTCACTGTGACATTTTCAGCTCTACTCAACAGCTTATAGTCATGCCAAGCAGACCTCTACATTGCTTGCTATGTGGTTCCGAGATTTTTTTTAGTCTGGGTTGTGGATATAAACAGCTGTGCAAAATGTACACTTTGTATGCGTACTGCCGTCCCGTTATCTGGAACAATGAAAAACAGAGAAAAACTAACACTCCGTAACCAAAGTGAAAATTGTCTGTGTGCTGTATATTTCTAACATGGAGGGTAAATAGAGCATCCTCTCCAAAATCATCCGAATATGCGAATGACCAGAGACGGAAGAAGATCCTACCAATGGTCCGTGGCACATGGGGCGGCTCCAGACTCTTCCAGCTGTTTTTATTTTTTTAAATTTTTTATTTTCACCAATTTGTCAAACAATACACTGTATTTGCCGACGCCACAAAAGTAATAGACAGAAGCCATGCAGCCCATATAACTTGTATAAATAATAATAGTCAACTCAGAAAGCACAAAATACATTTAGTAAACTAAATACATCAAATCAATCAACAGCAAGAAAATAAATAGAATAAGTAAAAAAAAAACATAGGAAAAGAGATGAATAAGAGAAAAAAGAAAGAGAGAGAAAAAGGAGGGAGGAGTATTATGATTTCAGTCTTAGCAGCCATCTCCCATCCTTAAAGCGGTACAGGCATTCCTATGACTATCCCACTCAAATATAACTTTTGATATGTTGCTGCCCATGGTGAGACTAACAATTCCTTCCATACTTGTTATTATGTATTCCGTCTCCTTCTCCCAGTTCTGAGCTGCTGCTTTCTGCTGAAAACACAAAAATCTGTGTGTGAGCTTTTCTATCTGTCTCTCTCTCCCCCCTCCCCATCCCTTCTGGGACAGCTGATGTAAACAAGTCCCTGGCAGGCTTTTATCTGCAACATTGTAGCAACTTTGTAATGCTGGCAGGGATAATCCCAGTGAGTTCATTAGCAACTTGACCTCAGAATAACCCTCCCAGCATTACAAAGAAGCTATAATGTTGCAGATAAAGCCTGCCAGTGACCTATTTACACCAGCAGGGGGAAACAGAGAAAAAAGCTCCAACGAAGATTTTTGTGTTTTTAGCAGAAAGCAGCAGCTCAGAACTGGAGGAAGGAGACTGAATAGATAATAACAAGTATGGAATGAATTGTTAGTCTCATCATGGGCAGCAACATATGGAAAGTTATGTTTGAGTGGAATACCCCTTTGACATAGTTGAAGGCTGCCGAGGATTTCGAGATCTTTATAGTTTCTTGGAATTGCACCCTCAAGACTAAAGTATTTTAATAAATGATCAGGATTAGTTTGTATACTCCATGTAAGATCCTCCTTGTACATTAGGTCGTTGACCTTCATAATACAGAGAGTAGTTGGAGGTGGATCTTGTTTTTTTCCAAAATCACTTTGCTTGATACTTGTTAAAAGTTGCCGGAACCCCTTACTAGGCCTTATGGTATCCAAACTCTCCCAATGAAAAAAGGGACATTGCTGCTTATGGTAACTACAGATCGGCCTTCATCTCCTCAATTATATAGAAAAAAATAAGCATAGATAACAATCCTTTTAATCCCAAAGACTTTTTGTTTAGTAAATAGGTTTTAAAGCAGAATGATCCATGTGTCTGGTTTTTGCCATTTTTGTGTCACACACCATTAGTATTAGACGGACCAATCTGTCAGGTCAGTTCTCGCTTGCTCCTTGTTCCCCGCTCACTGTCAGTGCTATTACACGAGCAGACATCGAGTAGGGAGGAGCTGGAGGGGCTGCCTAGACTATCTTTAAAGTGTCACTGTTGTTTAATTTTTTTTTTCAGAAATCAATAGTACAGGCGATTTAAAGAAACTTTGTTATTGGGTGTGTTAGCCGAAAAATGCATTTTTATCATGAAAAAGAAGTTTAAAGCTCTGCCCCCCCCCCCCCTGTCTTCATTGTTCTCTATGGAGAGGGGGGGGGGGAGGGAGATAAGGCACCAAAACAGGACAACAAAGAGTTAATTTACAGCTACATCACCGGGCTATCTCCTCTGAAGTCAGCACTGACTTCTCTGACCTCTGAATACCAGCTTTCACACAGGTCCCACTGTGTAATCCTTTGTTCTCTGCTAGTGACTAATCTCCCTCCTCCCCCCTCCATAGAACAGACAGGGCTTGACTGATGTAAAAGAGGCAAGATTTCCTGATAATGAGCAGTGAATGAGAGAAGGGAGGGGGGGACCTGGGGAAAGTTTTTTTTTTCCAATGCAGATAATGGCAGATTTGCCTAATAAACCCAATTACAAAGTTTCTTAAAATCGCCTGGACTATTGATTTCTGCAAAAAAAAAAAAATTCATGACAGTGACACTTTCAATCATCAGGGTGGCCTATAGAAGAGCATTGGTCTGCTGCCTATCACACGGAGCAATGGCTGGGAGACCACTGCTATCGTTGCAGTTTTTTTTTTTTTTTAAACCTGCTGAAAGACAACAATCAGTCGACATCATACATATCGTCTGATTATCGTCCGTTCGGGACAAGTGCAACCAATAATCGTTTGGTGTAATAGTATCCTTAGGTGGAACGCACATAGGCCTCACCTGACAGCCAACACTTCAGCGCAGTCTAATGGAGATGTAGAAAGGAAACAACTCAGAGATGGGGACAGAATAAAAACTATAAATCATTTTACATTATTCTGAATATTTGGAAATTCACCATTGTAAAACTAATCCTGGAAATGAGGCGATTTCCTTTTGGCTTTTATTCCCGGTCCAAAATCCGCTTCATTTTTCAACCATGCGACATGCAACATAAACAAGAGTCTGCTGCACGAGGTCTGCGCTTGCTCCATGGTCTTTAGTTCTTCTTCTTCTTCTAGTACAACCGATTTCCTGATTTCTAGTACAACCGATAAAATCCTGACAATCAAAGTGAGAACATTTTGCACAGTTGCATTATTTATCCTGTTATTGGAGGGCGGGACAGCGGACTGAAAATACTAATGTCTGTCCATCTGATTAGGATTTCCCGCAGGGTACAGCCCTGACAGACGTGATGCAGTCAGCCCTATGAGCTCAGCACGCCTGTCTCATGAGAAGCAGGTCCGAGCCGCCATGCAAGACGCTGAAAATGCCCGTCTGGAGCATGAATCAAGACACAAACAAGGTGATAGCCCCTGGGGTGTATATAAAGATATTGTTTGTCTATATTGTACAGATGTATACCGTTTCACTGAAAATTAGACAGTGTTATATTATTTTTGCTCCGAAAGGTGTGGTAGGTCTTATTTTCAGGGGATGTTTTATTTTTCCATGAAGAATAATTCACGTCATATGCACAGCAGGGACAGGTTGTATGGTATGGTTTTCCGCCCACCAGTGGAAGCTTACCACAGCACAGCAGGGACAGCATATGGTATAGTGGCTTCTGGCCATCAGTGAGAGCTCACCGCAGTACAGTCGTACAGCACAGCAGGGACAGCATATGGTATAGTGGCTTCTGGCCATCAGTGGGAGCTCACAGCAGTACAGTCGTACAGCACAGCAGGAACAGCATATGGTATAGTGGCTTCTGGCCATCAGTGGGAGCTCACCGCAGTACAGTTGTACAGCACAGCAGGGACACTGTATGGTATGGCGGCAGGTGAGAGAATAACTGCAGACTGTGTGCAGCTCTTCAATGGGGATGGCGGATGGGCCTCTTGATGCCTTGTCTGCACATTGACAGCCGCAGAAGGAAACACCTGGTTTTTGTGGCAGGTGACAGACTTCATGTCCTGCATGCAGCTGCTCTGCAGCGGACGGTAAAGGTAGGGGACAACGACGGCAGGCTAAAAAGAATCCCAGCTGCATGCCCTGATGTTCTGTTCGGCGGCCATGCTTCCAAACAAACACTTTGCCAGGTCTTCCTTTCGGGGGAGGCCTTATATTTAGCAATTCAGCAAGTAGGTCTTCTTTTCACGGGATGTCTTATTTTCGGGGAAATATAAGGATAATAAATGAAAAGTCATCAGCACTCGATAAGTAAGAAGTACACAAATTCCAACAATTGTAGTAAAACAGGATGTTGCTCACAAAATGAGGTCTGAACACTTTAAAAGGTCAAAGAAAACATTTATTCACTAAATAACACACATTACAAAGTTATACAACTTTGTAATGTACATTATGTATGTGAATGGCCCCCTTCCCCGTGTTCCCCCACCCACCCACGCTAGACCCAGAAGTGTAGTGCTCTATACTCACCTGATTCGTGTCGACCCCCGTCCGCCATTTTGTGACAATGATGTCATCTTCGGGAGGCCGACCGAACCGCTCCGTGCCGCCCCCCCTCTGCCGCGTCATAACTGTGCTCAGCCAATCGCGGCTGAGCAGCTGATGACGCCGCAGAGGGGGGGGGGGTGGCATGAAGGAGGGCTGGTGCGGTCCAGGTATGTATAGTGCACTACACTTCCGGGGGTGGGGAGGACACGGGGAAGGGGGCCATTCACTAACATAACATACATTACAAAGTTGTATAACTTTGTAATGTGTGTTATTTAGTGAATAATTTTCTAACGCCGCACTACCCCTTTTAAATTGGAAAACCCTGTAAATGATGGCTGTCTACTAAAAAACGTCCGTCATTTTGGCGGCTTGTGAACATAGCCTAAACTGCATTTTAAATACGGAAGTCTAAATAAAATTGATATATCCATTCAACCTGCTGTAAGAATGCATGTGAAATTACACTATGAGGCCATGTTCAGATTTTTTGGTGCATGGCTGCCATTTAATGGCAAATAGAGGACATTGTTTGATAGCAACGACCATTATTATATGAGTAACGGCCGTTGTTACAGAATAATGTCTTTTTGACAGCGTATGAACATAGCCTCATAGTTTGGCTTCATGTGGTTATTTTTCTATTTAGTAATGTACAGATCGGCTGTAATAATCTTTCATCCCTTGTTCTACAGTGCCTGCAAAACACATATCGGAAGGGCATCTACGGCAGAAAACAGATGGCCAACAATCTCCATGTCACACATCACAGGCTCCATCACACCTGAAAAGTCAACGTGTTGTCACTTTGGCTCAGCATATCAGTGTATGTGTCACTAGTAATATATATAATTATTATTATTTATTTTAATATATTTTTTATGGAGAAGCATAGGCTATTCGGCTATAATCGTAGAATAATGTGGAGGTTCTTCTTTATGCAGTGTGTTTACCTACCTTGTCTGCCATCTTGCTTCCTTTTTCCCCTCTGATATGGCTCTGCTAATACAGTCTACACATCCAATGATACATCTATTTTTGCAGATACCTAGGTGGTCTCGTCCTTGTACTCGTTCTAAGTCCTAAGTGCAGCAAGTTGTACATAAGTGATCTCAATGTATTCTTATGAGATGCAGCTTCAGCCCAACTCCCTCTGTCAGCTCAACCTGCATCTCATAGGGCACACAAGAATCTACACATAGCAGATAGATGAGACAAACAGTGTGAGTCTGGGGAGTTTTATAACTCTGCAGCTTATAATTGTACAGACTTACCAACCACATCACTAATATTTTGCTCCCTCTGATGGGGCAGCACTCTATACATACAGCAGAACTTGTTGGGAGGGAGTCTGAGATTTGCCAGGAGGGATCTGATCGGTCATGATGTAATCCTGTAGCTCACAGGATGCCGGCCATACAGGAGAGGCTGATCTGCTGCCTTCACCGGAAAGCATGATTTCAGAGGCTGGTCTGAATGGGGCCACATGCCTGAGCTGTGTAAATAAAAGGTTCAAAATCTTTAGCTGGGAGAAGACAAGTTATCAGCCACAAGTGTGTTAAAAACACTCCTGCGGCCGATAGTGTGAAAGTGATGGTGATCAGAAGAGGACCAGGCAAACGACGATCCTCAGCTAATCATGCCTTTAGAGCGGGCTTCAAAATTTCTCGTTATCGGCCACACATCTTCCTGATTAAATGGGGGTGTATAAAGAGTGTATACTTACTATCCACGCTGCTTGTGATCCAATTCTCCAGTCCTCTAGCCACTGCTGTAACTTAAGGCCGCCGCCTACTCCAGAATGATTAACATCTGTAGGAGGCGGGGCCTGATGATGTGGCCAGAGGACTGGAGAGTTGGATCACAAGCAGCGTGGATAGTAAGTATACACTCTTTATACACCCCCATTTAATCAGGAAGATGTGTGGCCGATAACGAGAAATTTTGAAGCTAGATTGTAAGTATACACTGCTGCTTGTGGTCTTAAAACTGAGAGCACGGATTTATGCAGATCCCAGACCCAATATATACATATCTGTGCTGTTAGTTTCCAGGGTTGCACAAACGATACAAGGATCGTTTATGCAGCCCGGACCCTTTTTGTTGTTTTACATGTGGAGGCACTTTAAATAAGCGATGATCTCACCCGCAGCCGCACACTGCAGGAATTAGCGACATTATATGTAAAAAAAAATAAAAAATACACACTATTTTGTATACTGTATTGACCTTTAAAGGAGAAGTCCAGGCGTTGACTTTTTTTTCCAAAAGAGTAATATGACAACATGCACCTACCTCCCCCGGCTCCAGCGCTGGGGTCCACTGTTCTCTGCTCCAGTTCCCTGTTCTCCGGCGGCTTCATGGTCTGAGTGGTGAACTAAGCTGAGATCTGTCAGTCCCATGGCCGTAGCGGGGTCCCGCCTTGGCCACTGGCTGCCCACTGAGCGCGCATGACACGTCACAAGTCTTGTGTTAAACAATGACCTCCGACATTTCCTTATTATTTGAAATGTTCTTGTCTTTGTAATGTCCCAAAAAGCCATTTGTAGCCGTTGTATTTTGTCTCTGATTTCAGGAGGTCATTACACAGGACTACACCCGAAACCATCCGCAGCAGCTGCACCCTCAAATGCCACCACAGATCTACTATGCTGGATGTCCAGTACTGGACCTAAGGCAGAACCCCAGTGATACCGTCCATCAACAACAGGAGCAGAGCCAGGCAGCACGGATATCTCCTGGGAGCAATGCAGAGAAAAGGTACGTGTCATGTGACGAGTCTTAGGTGCCATGGACGGGATCCCAGACCCGCAGATTGAACACTATGAACTAACAGCCAACAATCGGGGTTTGTATCTTGCATTCAGCCTCGATGAGATGTCTGGCTATGCCCCTTTTAATCAGTAGCGTAGGATGTCCATGAAGACCCCGTTGACTTCTAAGTCTGGTTTATATGACAGTACCGTAGTCTATTAGTAGTTCCTACCAAGAGTAGTTCACATTTCTAAAGTCGTGTGTGCAGTAGATGAACCTGAGCTTCGTTGATCCATAGATCACCAGATCAAAACAAAGCATCTGCGTTGAGTGGCTCAGAAGATGGTATCGACCCCATTTCTCCACCAGAGGGCATGGGACAACCAGAGTATTCTAGAAGTTCCACATACACCACTTTATATAGAGAGGGAGAGCAAACAGAACCAAGGTAATGCACTCTTCCAGCATGCCAGCCTACTTTTCCATCAGTATCCAGTCATACTTTCCCTTCAGATTGCTTTTCCGACTGCTTTTTAATGAGAACGTCCGCTGCGAGTAGACTAGATCATAAAGAAGTAGAAGAAGAATATTTCATTTCAAAGTTGAATAGTAATAGTACATGGAGTAATATCCATGACCACCGATCCATATACTTGTAACAGCTCTTCACATTAGGATTATTTTGACCAGAAAAAAATTTCTTTCAAATCAACTGGTCCCAGCAAGTGCCAGAGATTTGTAATTTACTTCTATCAAAAAAATCTTGAGTCTTCCAGTACTTATCAGCTGCTGTATGTCCCACAGGAAGTGGTTTGGTGTTCTATGGAAATTTGCTGCTGTTCTGGACATGGAAAGAAGTGGCAGCAGAGAGCACTGTCAGAATACACCACTTCATGCAGGACATACAGCAGCTGATAAGTATTGGAAGACTGGATGTTTTTTAATAGAAGTAAATTACAAATTTCTGGCCCCAACTGATCTCAAAGAACTTTTTTGTGAACTACCCCTTTTAATGTAAAGGTGGAGTATTTTATCCCACATTTTTATTTCTTTTAAAGTTATATAATTGTAATATACTTAAGAATATGAAGTCGTCCAGTGCTTATCAGCTGCTGTATGTCCTGCAGGAAGTGGTGTATTCTTTCCAGTGACACAGTGATCTCTGCTGCCACCTCTGTCCATGTCAGGAACTGTCCAGAGCAGGAGCAAATCCCTGTATAAAACCTCTCCTGCTCTGGACAGTTCCTGACATGGACAGAGGTGGCAGACAGGAAAGAATACACCACGTCCTGCAAGACACACAGCAGCTGATAGGTACAGGAAGACTTGAGATTTTTAAATACAAGTAAATTACAAATCTGTATGACTTTTTGATAAAAAAAAATCCCCTTTTAACTTGAATGAAACTACTGAAGTAGACTGAAAGTAAGAGCCCTCCTTACAGCCGCACAGCAGTATAGAAGTGCATTATAGACGTTTATTATAGTGTACACATGACAAGGGCCCACTATATCATCTGGAGTGGGGAAATGACTGGTAGGAGAAAGGGAAGAGGCAGTAGTCTCCCATATTGAGGGTGATTGTTGTGAGCTGACGCTGTCTGTATAACACTGAGTGGTCAGACTACAATAACAGACAACTGAGAAAATAGCAGCACAGTAGATTTTAAGGTGAAAACAAAAGACGTCTCTCGTCCTCTCTTCATTCTCATCTTACCATTTTCTATGGTTTCACAAGTGAACGACCTGTTCTGTTTCTTTCCGGCTGCTCCTGTCATAATTACGAGCTCTGTGAAGCCTTCTAACACCTCCAAATTCTGGGGAGGGGGGACAGTGTGCATGCTTTGTGCAAGAAAATCCTTGTCTCTTTATATCCTATAACCATTTTCCTAAAGGGTGTGTGAGCCTGTGCAACCATGCGATTTCTCCAATGCTTCCAAAATAAAAAAAATATAATAATAGTAAAAATAATAGGTACAATTGTGTGTATACAGCTCCCATGCAGGGTACTGTGGTTCTGAAAAAGGAAAGCAGCAGCAGCCATAGATTAGAGCATTTGGGGAATGTAGGGAGAAAATCATATGTTTGACAGAAGGTGCACAAACCCTTTAAATGGACCAAAGCTTCTAATTGTCAAAAATGTTTTTTGCAACTTATGCACAGGTGCATGGAGAATAATGAAACAGCGCAGAATGATGTTACTGATCTTGTACTTGGAATTTAGGAATGTGATCCTTACACTTCACACATTGGGTTCCCTCACATCATAGTATATTTGCCGTTACGCTTCTACATTACCCACTTTTATTCTATAAAAACTTACAGGCGCCCCAGGAAATGGCCTCTCCTACAGCTATGCTATTGGTTTAATGAGATAACAGCTATGTAATTAACATAAAGTAAAGAAATGTATATATATGTTGCAGTGAAATTATAGAATCAAGGGAATTGATCAAATCCTGGGAAATGCTGAAATGAACATGCCGTTCCATCATTTCCCTAGGGATTTGATCAAATCACTGACCCCTTACAGGGAAATGACAGAATGAACAATTGAGCAGAGTGGCACGCCTCCCGGCAGGCATATGCGTCGGGGCGGACGGCAGAGCAGGAGGCGTGTCGCAGGGCAGGGTGGACGGGATCGGAGGCGGACAGGGAGCAGAGCGGACAGGCTGGGGGTAGCAGAGAGGCGATACGGTAAGCAAATTCTATGTTGCAGAGGGAAATTATAGAGTTCATTCCATCATTTCCCTGGGGGTCAGTGATTTGATCAATTCCCTAAGGAAATAATGGAACGGTCATTTCATCATTTCCCAGGATTTGATCAAATCTCTGATTATATCATTTCACTGCAACTTATATATAATATATTTATGGGTGCATATTATATATGGGTGGGTGGGTGTATGTGTGTATATATTTATACACACACCATATTCATGGCTACATATTATGTATCAGTATTGTATTATATATGGGGGTGTATATATATATATATATATATATATATATATATATATATATATATACACATATATTTACATACATACCCACACACCATATTCATGGCTACATATAATGTATCAGTATTATATTATATATGGGGGTGTGTATATATATATATATATATATATATATATATATATATATACACATATATTTACATACTTACATACACACACACACATACACACACCATATTCATGGGTACATATTATGTATGGGTATTATATTATATATGGGTATATGGAGGTGTGTGTGTGTATGTATATATATATATATATATATATATATATATACACACACACACACACACACACACACACACACTATATTCATGGGTACATATTATGTATGGGTATTATATTATATATGGGTATATGGAGGTGTGTGTATATATATATATACACGCACGCACGCGCACACACACACACACACACACACACACACACTATATTCATGGGTACATATTAGGATTCTCTGTATTTCCTATAAGGAGCTTTGTTAGATTACGCTCTGGTTTTCAGCTCTTCACCTGTTTCCAGTATTCAACAAATGCAGAAATGGAAAAGCTTTCGCTTGACAGATCAATTGAGTGATCAGAGTGTATGTAAATATTTGATGAGCTGTGTGTGTGCGGGAAGCGAGAACTCCTAGATAGTTAATTAGTGTATAGATTGTCTGGACATAAGGATAGGTATGATGGAATGGTTTGCACCATAAACATAGCAGAAAAATACTCCCTTAAGAACTGACTAAGATTGTGTCTATTGTGAGATTGTACTAAGTTAAAGAGACATTGTTGTGATTTTTTTTTTTTTTTTTTTTTAAGAAATCAACAGGGGTTGTGCAAGCAGTTTTGAAGTATACTCTAATTTTTTTTTAAGTTTTCTATGTTTAGGTCAACATTATACATATGGCCACTAGGTGTCTCCCTCCACTGCGCATGTACAGCTACTGCGCATCCACATTCAGTAGCACAGAATCCTGGGGGGTGCTTGCATTGTATGGTCAGCTCTCCTGTCACACAGCACCAAAACCTTTGTAACCACACAGTGAGATTATACTGACTGAATTGTTACATAACATAGAGAATTGTTTGCAGAGCTGATAATAGAATTAGCAAAAGTTTATAATATAATATAATCAGTTAATTGCCCTCAGCTGATACAGAACCTGCATGATGGACAGGTGTCTTTCCCTGTGTGAGCACACAGAGGACGGGGACTTCCTGTGTTTGGTACCTTTTTTTGAACAGAGAGAAGTTTTAGAAGGTTATTTCACACATATACAAGTAAGGTCTGGGTCAGTTCTTAGGCTTTTTAGCATGACAATAATGTATTCTGTATACAGCTTTCTCCTATCCTACCACTGTAAGGGCCCTGGGTATCTGTTTGTTTGCAGTGTCAATTATTCGTGTCTTTCTTCCTACAGGATGGGTTCGAAATCTCCAGGGAACAACGCACAACCCCCAGCGTTCTTCAGTAAGCTGACTGAGAGCACCTCTGCTATGGTTAAATCCAAGAAACAGGAGATCATTAAAAAACTTAGTACAACCAACAGGAATGAGCCAGAGTATAGTAAGACTTTCCATGTTTTTTTCACAAGGAGGAATTGTAATGGAAATTGATGAGGGGGGAGGGTTGTCACCTTGTGCTGTTCTGGAACTTACACCAAGTCTGATCCGGCCTGGATGGTTCCTTGGTCCATCAGAGATGTGTACGGTTCACAAATAAAAGGGCCGGGTTACCTAGAAGCTACGGGGGTTATTTATCATGGTAGGTAAAGGCAACAGAAATCGGGGCCACTCTTTGGTAGATGGTGCCAACCATTTCCGTGGGAATGACTTTGACAATATAGCTTTACCTCCTTAAAGAGACTCTGTCAGAAGGTTTATGGCGTCCTATCTCAGGGTAACATAAACTAGTGACAGAGAAGCTGAACAGAATGAGGTATCACTTACATTGTTCTGTGCAGCTGATCCAGAGATCTCCTCCTGAATAACATGGACAATAAGTAGTCTTCTGCATTATGTGCATGTGCCCTGTAGTCCTGGATATTCATGAGATGCAGAAAACTCCACCCACCAGCTGCTGATTGGCAGTTATCTATCCGCGCTGTGTATAGTCAGTCAACTGTCAATCAGCAGCTGCAGGGCGGGGGAGGGTGCGGCAAGAATCCTATTCTCCTGCATATTAGGAGAACGGCTGAACAGAATGATGTAAGTAATACACCGATCTGTTCAGTATTTCTGTCACAAGTTTATGCTGCCCTCATTTAAGGGGGAATAAACCTAGTGACAGATTCCCTTTAATATGAACTGATATTGTGGCTGCTCAGAGAATTCCCTTTAGTTTCTTCTACTTATAAATTAACAACCCTTCTGGACTAGACTACAGTGGATGCTGGACAGTTATTGGTGTACTAAAATAACTTGGGCCATGAGTTTTTCAAGGGGTTGTCCCATTTTTAGACAGGAGAATTAAAAGAAACCTCTAATCACTCGAATGCTGCCTGAACCATGAGTGATTGGGGAGAACCCCAGAGGCTTCTGCTCACTGCAGCAGACTTTATTAAAGGGGTTATTAGGTTAGGTAAAATTTATGTTGGATCATCCCCCCTCCTGGAGATTAACCATTCATTCCATACTTCAGTCTCCTTCCCCCAATTCTGAGCTGCTGCTTTTTGCAAAAGACACAAAATTCTGTGTATGATGAGTCTTTGTCCCTGTCTCCCCCCTCCTCCCCCTTCCCTTCTGAGACAGCTGATGTAAACAAGTCCCTGGCTGGCTTTGCAACTTTGTACAGTCGTAGTGTCTTATCCAATAGTCGCTCACAGTCGTAGTGTCTTATCCAATAGTCGCTCACAGTCGTAGTGTCTTATCCAATAGTCGCTCACAGTCGTGGTGTCTTATCCCATAGTCGTTTACAGTTGTAGTGTCTTATCCAATAGTCGCTCACAGTCGTAGTGTCTTATCCAATAGTCGCTCACAGTCGTAGTGTCTTATCCAATAGTCGCTCACAGTCGTAGTGTCTTATCCAATAGTTCACAGTCGTAGTGTCTTATCCAATAGTCGACTCCCCAAAAAGACAAAAGCATATGCACAAAAAGGTAGCACACCATAACAATACTTTATTGAGACAATAACAAAATTACAAAAAATACCATCAACTATGCAGGGGTAAAGCAATGAGGGAGACAAACCCCAAACACTACCCTACATTAAAAACACTTAAAATGTCAACATGAGGCCTGCCGGCGTACCAGCAAGGTCTAACGACCACTTTGACCCCGGACCATATGAGTTCTAACAAAGCTGCCTAAGCAGTATCCCTATGACATATAACATCAAGAGAAATAATTAATATGAACAAAGGCTGGATAAATGAAACGATCACCATGTACAGTCCAAAAAAATAAGGAGCGGGTCAGATAGGCAAGAGTCACCCCACGCGTTCCGCCGCCCAGCGGGTTCCTCAGGGATGTGGGTAATGAGATAGGGACATATTATATATACATGTGGAACATGTGAAAACAATTCCCAACCTTGATGAGATCATGTGCAGGAGAATCCGGCGTCCTGTAATGACGGGCGCCATCTTGGGGAGGCCGCGCATGCGCCGTAGGAACCAAGAAAAATAAACACAAGAGGCCAAACTTAAAAACTACAAAAACATGGCGACCGCAATTGAATACAGAGCGATCGCGCATGCGCAATGGAAGAATGGGCAACCAATGACATGTACAGATAGCTGAAGCATGATGACAATGGCGGGCGCCATCTTGGAGAGGCTGCGCACGCGCAGTGAGTATAGACATCTCACGATGATGGAAAAGCTGCGCATGCGCAGTAAATCCAAGCACCTAACAATGATAGGCGCTATCTTAGAAAAGCTGCGCGTGCGCAGTAGATACAAGGGTAGAATAGGCATACGGAGGACTCCAGTAGTGCAGCAAATTCGCACTTGAAAATGGTAGGGCATGCATATACATAATATTGAACTCTAGTGGGTTATCCCCAACACAAATCAAAAAAAGGTATAAAAAAGGACCTAAGAATACATAAATACATATATTAGTTAGAAGTAATAATATCAGTTGGTATATATAAAGATAGCTTGCATATAAATACTATCCATATGGGAGCTGCAGTATGATAGCCGCTGACACCCATCAGGCATAACCTGTGTAACCCTGGATATCACTAAAGACAGTAAATATATAGATGTATAAATGTGACCAAATAAAGAATAAAAAGATAAAAAATAAATAATAAAGTGCAAATAGTCAATAAAAACCATGTAATAGAGGAGCATGTACATATCGCGATATGCACATAATAAAATACGTGCGCATCGCAGCATGCAGAAATAATAAAGTGGGAAATGCTATTGTAATAGCAACATCCACAGCTACAATAATCTCCATGGGTAATGTCACAAAATAGTAGCAACCGCTGCTCCAACTGTAGCAGTGTCCACTACTCCAACTATAGTGGGAAATGCCACAATATAGCAACATCCACTACTAGATCTAATGGGATAACGAGGTCCTATCGAATAGTATAGTATAGCGCATCATGAAGCAGCCCACAAGTCACAAAGCAAGTCCTAGCCGATAGAATGCAGTATAGCATATAATATGCAAAGCATGCAGATTATAATATGCTGAACATGCAGATATAATATGCAGAATATGCAGAACAGCGCATATTAGGGCCTTAATTCAATGGGATGAGATATGGCGGTCTACAAGACCAATACAGAGCGGCGTCTATAAAACCTATGCAAAGCGGCGTATGACAAGAGTATGTGTATAGCCCTAACATACCGCGAACCACAGTGCACAATATATAGTATGTGCAGAATGGCAGGTAGTGGGGTAACCCATGGTCACAAAAACAAGGGCAGAATACAGTATATCATATGGTGACACCCAATAGGGTCAGGTCAAAAAAGAGACCAAAAGAGAGATATACATGTACCAGCCCGAGGGTCAGAAAGTTCAAGCAATGTGAATAGCAATGGATATAGCAATCCAATAGTTGCTCACAGTCGTAGTCTCTTATCCAATAGTTCACAGTCGTAGTGTCTTATCCAATAGTCGTTCAGTTGTAGTGTCTTATCCCATAGTCGTTCACAGTCGTAGTGTCTTATCCCATAGTCGTTTACAGTTGTAGTGTCTTATCCAATAGTCGCTCACAGTTGTAGTGTCTTATCCAATAGTCGCTCACAGTCGTAGTGTCTTATCCAATAGTCGCTCACAGTCGTAGTGTCTTATCCCATAGTCGTTCACAGTTGTAGTGTCTTATCCAATAGTCATTTACAGTCGTAGTGTCTTATCCAATAGTTCACAGTCGTAGTGTCTTATCCAATAGTCGTTCACAGTCGTAGTGTCTTATCCAATAGTCGCTCAGTCGTAGTGTCTTATCCAATAGTCATTTACAGTCGTAGTGTCTTATCCAATAGTCGCTCACAGTCGTAGTGTCTTATCCAATAGTTCACAGTCGTAGTGTCTTATCCCATAGTCGCTCACAGTTGTAGTGTCTTATCCAATAGTCGTTCACAGTCGTAGTGTCTTATCCCATAGTCGTTTACAGTCATAGTGTCTTATCCCATAGTCATTTACAGTCATAGTGTCTTATCCCATAGTCGTTCACAGTTGTAGTGTCTTATCCCATAGTCGTTCACAGTCATAGTGTCTTATTAGCCCCAGGTCTTGTGATTCTTTATTAAGATGTAAATTAAGAATTTAGTTTGGTTAAATTCTGCTTTTTCTCATCAGATATTGGGCAGCCGGGAACAGAGATATTTAACATGCCGGCCATTACTGGATCAGGTAATACAGTCTCTATTATACGGTATCACTGTATATATGTATACTATTTCACCTGTTAAATGCAATCCGTTTTTCAGCATATTGGTGACAGTCTGGGATTATGACTTTTTACAGCTTTTACAGCTTTGAAGCTTTTTACAGCTTTGAAGCCTGGGTTTCAGCTTCTTTGTACAGATGTCATAGGGGTTGATCCACATACACTAGCTACACAAGATAATACACTAGAGTTACACTAGAGACGAATGTACACAAAGATTGAAGCTAATAAAACGGTTGTTGATTGATTCCATCTTGTTTGCCGTCTGCCTTCCATGTGTTTGTTTCCTGGGGACGTCTGGAATAAGACTGGATTTTTTCATTCCCAACTTCTACAGGGAATTGGAACACGGAGCAACTTTTAAGAGAAAAAAATAATCAGCTGCTGATTCATTAGATTCAGGTTCAGTAAATCTTAAAATGTACCTGTCGGAAATATTTATTGAAGAAATCAACAGGGGTTGTGATCACAAGCAGATTTGCAATATACTCTTATTTTTTATTTTTTTTACTATGTTTAACAAAGTTATACATAGTTATACATATGGGCACAAGTTGTCTCCTTTCCTGTCAACCAGCAGTCCATGCTCCCTCCGTGCTCATATACAATTAGCCTAAGGCTTTATTCACTCGTACCATAAAGTTTTCTGTCATTGCGGATCCGCAATCACGGTTCAGCTTAGAGCACATTGATTTATATTGGGCTTTTCACACAGTCCGTTCTAATTTTGATCCATAATCCGTTCCATTAAAAAAAGAAAGGACGTGTCTTAGTGCGGATTGAAATTGCGGCACAGATCTGCCCATAGGGCTCCATGGAATCCATAAATTTTACGGATGTCACGGATGTGTTCACAGGACTGTTCACACTTTACCGAAGCAAGTACGGATGCAAATACGGAAGATTTTCCACGGATCACAGGAAAAAATTATAGCTAGAGGTTTTTCACACTGAACGTGTGAAAGAGGCAATTGCCCTCAGTTTATATAAAATCTTCACAATGAACAGGGGTCTTTCTTTGGGGAGCGCAGAAAGAACAGGGACTTCCTGTTTTTGGTCTCTTTTTTTTTTTTTTTGAACAGAGAAAAGACTAAATTTCAGCACAGAGGGAGCATGGAGCACAGATTGGCCAAATGGATAACATTGATTTAAACATAGAAAAACATTAAATAAATAAAGTGAGTATATTGCAAAACTGCTTGTGATCACAACCACTAAAGTATTAGTGACGATTATACTTCAAGGCCCTATTACACAAGCCAAGTATCAGCAACGAGCATACCTAGAAATACTCATTCCGCCAGTAATAGACCTGTGTAAAAGTGACAGTGATCAGCCGTCAAGCCGGAAAACGCCAGCTCCTCTGCTGATTAGATCTTTCAACCAGCGGTAAAAATCTGTTGTTATTGGCTGCACACGAGACGTGTGTCCGATAACCATGAATGTTAGTGGTCTCGCAGTGATACAGCCATTGTTCCTGCAGTCTAGTGGTGGGATTTATAGTGCCTTGTATAGGCACTGCATGTGAGTGCTTGTCTCACTGATCTTCTTAACGTCCTTCATGTAAAAGAACACTTACTGTAGATTCATTCAAAGGAGAACTCCATCCCGGACCCATTTTTTTCAGAACGCCCGGCAAATTCTGTCGCTCAGGTTGTGTAGCTGCTTCCTGGCGGAGGCGGGACTTGGAATGTGACGTGACAGGCCAGCTCATCCATTCAGCGGCAGAGGCGGGGCACCACTTGCTGAATTGCTTAGCAGCCTGTCACGTCCCAAGTCCCACCTCAAGGCCAGGAAGCGGCCATGGGGTCAGTGCTGAAGCCGGGGAGGTAAGAGGATGTTATTTATTTTCACCCACCTCCTCCCCTGCCAAAATATGGGTCCCAGCCGAAGTTCCCCTTTAAGGCCATGTTCCCACTTTGTAAGAATCCGGCCATTCTGTGACCCGGCCGGGTCACAGAACACCCAGTGTTAGAGACGATCATCCAAGAGCATGATCTTTACTCATGATTAATTGGGATGCGCCCACATCCCAATTTGCCACTGCACACAATGGAGCGTGCGGCCAAAGCCTCACACTTCATTATTTGAACTGACAGGTTTTCTGCGGCCACTTGTCAGTGAATACTATGTGTATACACTCCAGCCAGGATTCCCTCAGCCTGCAGCACAATGTAAGTTCTGTATGAATCATGGCCATTGTTGCCGTTGTACAACAACAGCTGTGATGAACATAGCCTAAACTTATAATGACTATACCAGTGGGGACAGGACAACATACAGTATGTATATTAAATAATACTGATTTAGATGGGTGCCACCTTGTGATATGAGATGACTCTTTGTGATTGTGTTTTTCCCTTCCCTTCTAGGACCAATAAGTTGCAGAACACAGGGTGTGCAGGAGAGCTCCAGCAACAACATTGGGTTGGAGGCCATTATTAGGAAGGCCCTAATGGGTAAATATGATGAGCAGTGGGAGGACCGCTCAGCACTCAGTACCAATGCTTTTAACCCTTTGAATGCCAACGCCAGCCTGCCCTCTGCTATTCCCATAACTGTTACTGATGGACGGAATGACGACATGCGCTCCTTGTCAGGTCTGCTGCTTTATTTTTCATTTCACCCTTTTGCACTTTTCTAATGTTTTAATTAATTTATTTTCCGCTTCGTTCTCTCAGATTCTCTAATTGTAATATCTCTCCCCCTATTAACCATGTCGAGCTCTGCCTGCACCCTCTTACCTGGCCAGTGACCTTCCTCTCCCTTATATCAGCTGTGACTATTGATTATTAACCCTCTGAGTATTGTTCCATATTATCTGCTATACGAATTGTCTGGGTTGTGTGCTTAATGCGGTTTTTACTCATACCTAGAGCTAAGTAGAATAACATGTATAAAAGCATATTTGGGGCTGTAGACTGAACAGTGTAAGGATGTGCCAGTGTAATCAGTGGCTCGTGCCGCTTGATAAATTTGGCGCTTTTTATACCAATTATTGGTTGGCTTACTTTGTGCCAAAAAGCTACATTTTGGCACATTTTAAACCATATATCCATCCTGTGAAGTCACAGGTATATAAAGAAGAACCATCATCACTTTCATGCTGCCTGTACAATTCTCAAACTGGTGTACTGGGGGCGCTGGGCCTGGCTACAGTGCACCAAGCAGCCCTATTTGCATATCTAGAAACCATTAGATGGCAGATCAATTTTTATTAGGGTAAGTGGTAGATTCACTTTAAAGGAGTTTTCTCATCTGCGAGATTCAGCTCGGCATCACTGCGTCCCATTCTCCTTTACTGGTTTGATTAAAGGGGGGGGGATGAGATTGGGAAACAGTGATGCTGAGCTGAATCAGCTCTGCATCTTTGTGTCTCCTACTTTAGGTCCTATTACACAGACCGATGCTGAGGAGAAAGTGAGCGCCGACCTGTCAGATCAGCGCTCGCTTCCTCCTGATCAGCTGAAGTGCGCTCCTTAGGTCTCGGCCATGAGTGACGCCAAGACCATCTTCTCTGTAGTAATGATAGATGAGCTAATATCTTGCATTGGTTAATACCAGGAATATTAGCCCACATGCCATGTATAAAATTTCGAAAAGATTTTTAGCACAGCCTTAACAATTCTGCAATGGTGAAGGTGTATTTTTAGGATTTTTGTTTTTCAGCACATTCACTTTAAGGCCAGTTTCACACCTACTGCATTGCAGCAGATTTCATGCTGCGAGTTCCACAGCAAAATCTGCTGTCGTGTGCTGTACTGTTAGCCACGGCCTTCTTGGCTGCTTCTCCAGCTCTCGGGTCACTGTCCTCCCGCTCAGCCAATCAGTGGCTGCGATGCGACAGCTCACTGATTGGCTGAATGGGACGCCAGGGAGCTGGGAAAGCAGGCTGGAGTGTGGACAGGTAATGTATTAGCCTGGCAGCTGGTGGGTTAAGTGGGCGGGGGCTACATTCTCACAGTGGAATGAAAAATCCACTGCGAGAATGTAAATTCACAGAAAATGACAGGACACAGCATTGCAGCGTAAGATTCACAGTGTGAGGCGGTATGTGGGAAACTGGCCTAAAGCAGATCTTGACATGTTCTTAAACCGGCAATTCACCTTCAACAAAGTCTACTTCCCATTCATACACTGTTTCTTACTGTTAATAGTTCCACCCAGAAATTAGATATTTTGTAGAATATATGGCTTGTCGAACAACTAGCAAGAAAAATTGTATTAAAGGGGTACTCCGGCAAACATTTTTTTTCTTTTAAATCAACTGGTATCAGTAAGTTCTTATCAGCTGCTGTATGTCCTGCAGGAAGTGGTGTATTCTCTCCAGTCTGACACAGTGCTCTCTGCTGCCACCTCTGTCTATGTCAGGAACTGTCCAGAGCAGCAGCAAATCCCCATAGAAAACCTCTCCTGCTCTGGACAGTTCCTGACATGGACAGAGGTGGCAGCAGAGAGCACTGTGTCAGACTGGAAAGAGTTCACCACTTCTTGCAGGACATACAGCAGCTGAAGTACTGGAAGACTGGAGATTTTTCGATTTAAGTAAATTACAAATCTATATAACTTTCTGACACCAGTTGATTTGAGAAAACAGTTTTTTTGCTGGAGTTCTCCTTTAATAACATTGCTGTTTATACACTTCCCCAATATCATCTGCAAAGTATACTTTTTTCATCATGTAATATTGTAGTCCAGATGTATGATTGTCCCAGTAGACTACATTGAATAAGAAGTAACAAGCTTTAAGAGACCAGGCTTTTTCTTGAGTACGTTTAGGGGCCAGTCACAATGCTTTAGGGCTCTTTATTTATTTCAGGCAGTGGAGGAAAGCCGAAGATTTCCAGGCCGAGCAGTCGGAAGGTTAAGTCGCCAGCTCCCGGACAATCGGCAGCAGAAAGACCTCCTTCTGCTTCATCAGTTCACTCAGAGGGGGACTCCAACCGGAAAACCCCCTTAGCAAACAGAGTGTGGGAGGAGAGGCCATCTTCAACAGGTAAGGCGGTGTGGGTGTAATAGGGCCTTAAAGGGGAACTATCAGCAGGTTAGACGAATCTAACCTGTTGATAGTTTCCTATTGTGCACAGGGCGCACAGGTTAGTGACATAGGAGAAGGTTTGGTGGGTAAGGTTAGTGATATAGGAGAAGGTTTGGTAGGTAAGGTTAGTGACATAGGAGAAGGGTTGGTGGGTAAGGTTAGTGATATAGGAGAAGGGTTGGTGGGTAAGGTTAGTGATATAGGAGAAGGTTTGGTAGGTAAGGATAGTGACATAGGAACTGTTTGGTAGGTAAGGATAGTGATATAGGAGAAGGTTTGGTAGGTAAGGATAGTGACATAGGAGAAGGGTTGGTAGGTAAGGATAGTGACATAGGAGAAGGGTTGGTAGGTAAGGATAGTGACATAGGAGAAGGGTTGGTAGGTAAGGATAGTGACATAGGAGACGGTTTGGTAGGTAAACATAGTGATATAGGAGAAGGTTTGGTAGGTAAGGTTTGTCTGTTTGTGACTATAGGGTTGATATTCCTGGAGGTGTCAGTAATATGGAAAATGATTTAGCATTACTCGATAAATGGTCCAAACAATGGAAATTGCAGTTCACTGTTTCCAAATGAAAAATAATGCACTTGGGAAGAATGAATCCTCTATCCCAGTATCATATCGGCAGTTCTGTGTTGGCAAAGACTTCAGAAGAGAAGGATTTATGGGTAGTGATTTCTGACATAACATAACAAAATCTGATCTTCCTCTTCTTCTTTACTGTAGGGTCAACACCATTTCCATACAATCCATTAACAATCAGGCTCCCCACCAGTCTCGTCGCTGCTTCGTCCTCAACAGCCATTCCGCAAAGCAATTCCTCCACCCCACAGAGGGCCCGCGAAGAAGAGCCTAAACCACTGCTGTGCTCCCAATACGAAACACTCTCCGACAGCGAGTGAAAGAATCTTTGATCTATACTGAATCTGGCCGTGAAAGGATCCCCGCAGCCAGTCCCCAATGCTAATCAGCAGCCAATGTGATATAAAAGACTCGGGGGGGAAATAACAAAAAAAAAAAGGAAAAGTTTATGAAAAGCCTTAAAATGACTCCCTAATCTTTAATGGAGGGTCCATGTGTTTCTTCAGATTCTGGCACACAACTGCTCGCGAAGGAGTAGAACGTCCCAGACCTCGTAGAAGATTGGATTTTTCAGCTCTATACTCAGGGGATATTTCCACCTGGTGCTTTGCTACATTGCATTGGTTTGTTAACAAAGCTGACTTGTAAGCGTGATGACGTATGTCTGTGTACATTGTATATGTATGTACATGTGTTCATATGCACTTAAGATATATACACATTCCAGTTTATTGCACACAGACCTAGCAATGCAGAGCAGCTGCATGCATGGCCATTGCAGAACTGTTACCAGTTTGGTTTGGACCCTACCAAAGGTCCCCTTACCATGTGTTTCTCCTCCTGAGCACTTAGTATGTTTTTCCCGGCCCTCACCCTTTACTTATGGAATAGTCTGCTGAAGGATTCTTAGTGTAATAAAAAAAAAAAAAAAAGACGACGACCTTTTTGTGCATACACTGCATGTTCTGTCCATGGTTGCCGGTACACCCTCACTGTACATAGTGTGGCACAGACCTACACATACATGTACACGTAGGTTATTCAGTGTCACCCAGTCCTAATGATGCTGACATTTACCCTCATTTTCTTATTTTTGTACATTTTTTTTTTGTTTGTTTACTGCCTATGGGCAAATATGAGAGACGGCCCCAAAAAACGGTTTTAAAGTCGAATTTTTATTCCCGTGATTGTATTAATGATTGTCGAACAGCATTTCTGGGAGAAGGGTAACTTCTTCAGGGGTATCTGCTCGGCCTGGGAGAACACTCAGCATCTGTCAGTAAACAGGGTATGCTTCTAATAGCACGTTCTCAAAAAATTGTTCCCTTTGGCTTAAGACTTGGTCAGGTCCTTTAATGTTATGGTTTGGTCAGGTATGTGAAGCTCCAGAGTATGGGAAGATACTATCCCTTTGACCAGGGATGGGGAAACTACCGCCCTCCAGACATTGCAAAACTACAATTCCTATGATGCATGGACAGCTAAAGCTTTCACTGTCCTGGCATTGATAGAATTGTAGTTTTGCAACAGCTGGAGGGCCAAAGGTTCCATATATCCCTGCCTTAGGCTTGGTTCACACTGCGTTTTTTCTGTCCATTTAACAGATCAGTTTTTAAAATGAATTTACCACTAGGTACATCCTTTTTTTTTTTCTTTTAGATGAACGAGCCAGTACGGGGATTCTGGTGGTGTGGTTCTTTTTTTTTTGAACTGCCGCCCAGTTCCCACACTGTGCCAGTCTATTCCCGAGCACTGGCCCATCCCGGAGAACTGAGGGCCGGCCAGAATCAATGGAGCCGTGTCACAGAGGGGACGGGGTATGGTCACACTGGGGTCGGCGGGCCTGTGCCGGGCCAGTGCTCGGGAATAGAATGGTGTCCTGTGCGGGAATTGGGCCACAGTCCAAAAAAAGGACCGCAGCACAGCATTCCCATGCCGATGTACCTAGTGGTACATTCGCTGTAAATGGTTACTTATAACTAACACAAAAACATGATCAACTTAAAAAAAAACGGATGTAAACGAATGCACAAAAAAAGCATCTGTTTTCCGGACTGCACAAACAGCAGTGGGACCCCGGCTTTAGGCTATGTTCATGCAACATTTAAATTTCTTTTTTTTTTGCGACAAGAGCAACTGTTGTTTGCAATTAAAACCGCTGCCGCTCTTGTCATAGAAAAATGGGTTGCATTGAAGTCAATACAAACAACGGCCTTTGTTCACACAGTATATTAAACAATGGCCGTGGAAATAATTCATATGTTATTGATATATCAATGCAATTTTTTGAGTGCAACACCGTACGTTGTTTGTGCATTGTGTGAACAGAGCCTTAGACTTAAATTGCCATACATATTGCTAAGACCCTGCCAGATGAGAGGTAGCATTATCTTGTCCTCCTTCATCCGAACTTTGTGCGTCTTTGCCTACAGTATATCTTTTTTTTTTACACTTATATTCACACAGAGGCCTGAGCGCCACATTGCCAGATACTATACTACTTAAAGGGGCCGCCGTAAAATATTGACAGAATGTATGCTACAAACATAGAGTATATTTAGTGCTCAGTTAAATGAGCGTTATTCATATAAAACTTTACAACTCTTGTAGTTCTGTTCCGGAGCTTAGCACCCAGAGACTGGCGGACACCAAGGGGACGGACACTCTATCTGACCGTCCCTCCTCCTGCTTTGGGCCACATAGAACAGTATCGTGGGCCACATGCAGCCCCTAGGGCGCATGTTGTGCATGTATGGCTTAGATGCTTAACCTAAAACCTATTCTTACCACTCGCTACAGCCTTGTATTAATAGGAACTTGGTACATCTGTTGATGTGACTTGAAAATTGACTCTCCAAACCATAGTTTTGGGTGTTATTTTAATTTCTGTAAAGCAAACATGTCATGTATAATAAATTTTGTTTTTTTTTGTTTTTGTTTTTTTGTTTTTTACAAGGAATGATATAGTAACTATATATTGTGAAAAGGAAAATAAATTAAAATATTACATTTGCAGACTTACCCAATATATTTGCTGGAGGGGTTGACTTGGCTATCGATGATTGATGTCTATTGTCTCTTGTAGTCCATTTCCATGTCAATGGTGTTTTGTTTTGTTTGTTTTTTTGCAGCTGGGAATCACAAAAAACAAAGACCCTGAGGACGGTTTCTATAGAAAGCTCATATAAGAATGGACAAAGTGTGTTTTATTTTCCTCATGGGTTAGCGATGCATATTGTTCATCCAGAAAAAGAGCCAACATACAGTACAGCATGAGGCTATGTTCACACAACATATGTTTCACATAAATCATGGCAGTTGTTGCATTTTACAACAACAGCGGTGATTTATGAAAAACATACGTTGCATTTGAATCAATGGAATCCCGCACGGAGCGTATACACATGGGGGGAGATTTACGAAGAGTACGCCAGACGCGTAAGCCAGGAAGAAGATGCAGATTCGCCCCTTCTCCCTGGCATACGTCCCGCTTGCCCAATCGTCAGGCTGGCGGAGCTTGCAGGGGTGTGACAAGGCGGGGAGGCGTGGCCTCCTCACGCGCCTCATTTATCATGATTTACGCCTTCTCACAGGCACATTTACATTTTGTACGCCGAGCACCCGGCCGGCCGGATTCACTGGGAGGCGTGCGCCTCTTAGTGTATCCTGCTGGGGAAAAGGAGACGGGGCCTAATATAAGACCAGCGTACTTGTACGCCGGTCTTCGTAAATCCCCCCATAGTATACATTCCAGCTGGGATTCCATGTCTGTTTTCTGTGGCAGCTATTCATTGCCTAAAACAGCAAATCCTATAGTCCCCTTTTCTTTGCTATTGATGCAGGGATGAAGCGCTTACATGGAAAACCTGAAAACCGTCATGACGGAACACTTTGGGCATGTGCACACTGATGAATCCGGGAGGATCACCCGCCACGGACTCTGCCGCTCGCGTGCATCTCTGCCTGTGCCATAGTCTCCATTCTATGCCGTCCGCCCAACAAATAAACCTAGTGGGGACGAGCGTCGGAATCCGCGGTGGGTGATCTGTCCGGATTCCTTAGTGTGCACATGCCCTTAGTGAAAGCACCAGGTGTTAGCTGGAGGTTAACGGAAGTTTATCATCGGTTTTAAACACATGGGGGGAGATGTATCAAACATGGTGTAAAGTAGAATTGTCTTTGTTGCCCCTAGCAACCAATCAGATTCCACCTTTTATTTTCCAAAGAGTCTGTGAGAAATGAAAGGTGGAATCTGATTGGTTGCTAGGGGCAATATCCCTATATTGCTATATAGGGATATAGCTATGTCCCTATAGGGTACGGAGTCACTGACGATGAATGCATGTCCCTTACCTTCATCCTCTGCGCCGTTTTTGTGCCGTTCCTAGTTAAATACCATGGCTAGCAAGGCAGGTTGGTGCACCGGGGGTGAGACCGGCCCCTCCTAATATCAGCGGAGCAAGCATCGGTGCACTGGGGGCAGTAACCACATTACTATCCTAGAAATTTAACTACCGGGTGATCGCTAGAGACTTTTGCTCCAAGATTTGTTCTCTGAAAACAGTTGTATCTTTGAAACTTTTTCACAGCCTTATGTGTCCTTATAGCCTAGAATATTTTGTGGTGTGTAGTATGTGTAAGGCTTTGTTCACTCAACTTAAAAAAAAAAAAAAAGGCGTCTGCTTTTTCCATTTAAAAAAATGTCCGTTATTGCTGCGATTTATTTGACTCCAATGTAATGGAATGACGGACGTCCAATTCACACAGTGTATAAAACGATGGACTTAATCTGCGCTGACGTCAAAATAAGGATCATGACAATTATTATTTTCAGACGTCGATTGTAAACAGCGGATGTTTTTTTGTTGTTGTTCACACACAGTTTTTCTTTTTTCACCGTCCTTTCACAATTTTAACCACTAAACTAAATGGATTTTTCAGTAGGGTGATCAGTCCCCCTAGAATAATGTACCAACAGCCGTCATTGCACTGACTGGCGGCCAGACAGCTAAATGACGTCCGTAATTTTAGACTCAAAATGACAGATTTAATTTTAAACAGAGCTGATAAAATGTTATGTGAACATAGCCTCATTATTGTAACTTGCAGTTTACTATAGTTATAATAATTTTGCTGATTAGTATTTTGGTTATAGTCTATAATCGTCTATCGGGAGAGATTGGTAGTTTGTGCCTGTGCCCGGCTGGCGGTGTAGCCCCATGCAGTGACGTACAGACGTGCCGACACGTGGAGGAGACTCTGGACAAAGCCACTTACAGTAGGTGACAATATGGTTGTTATAAATGTTTGATTTCTGCCAATTTGTGTGGCTGCGACATTCGTGTCCAACCCTCGGAGTCTGAGCTATTGCTTGCTGTCCCATCAGTTTTGGTTCGTACTAGTGTTGAGCGGAGAGGCCAAACTTTTTGGATTTGGCAACGATCTCTGAATCTGAACACTCTCTGTTTGACTCCCCGCGGTTGCAGGAGTTGGATGCAGCCTAAGGGCCTTGTTACAAAGAGCCAAGATTTTTTGAAGCCAAAGCCAGAAATGGATTTGAATAGAGGAGAAATCGCAGTCTTTTTATGACCTGTTCTCTGTGGCTTCAAAAATCTGTCAGAAAACTCTGTGTAATGGCACCCTTAAGGCCCTAATACACAAAGCAATTATCGGCTGTATTCAGCAGATACCGACTGTTACGGCTGAAAATTGCTTAGTGTAATAGAAGACAACGATCAGCCGACAAGCACAATGTCAGCTGATTGTTGTCTTTTTTTAGCATGTTGAAAGACTAACAATCTAGAAAGCAGCGATCTGCTGCCGTCGCTCTATGTAATAAGAGTGGCGGCAGCAGACCACCACTATCTTCTATGGGCTGCCTGGACAATCCAGCGATCACCCGGGCAGCTCCCTGTGGCCCTCTGTCTCTTACCCATTAGCTGCCGACACGTGTAATAGCACAGGCAGGGAACAAGTAGCAAACGAACGCTGGCCTGACAGGTCGGCGCTTGTTTGCTCCCTCTTGTTGCCTCGTGTAATAGGGACTTTAGGGAGTCTTGAAAAACATGGGTGCCGAGTGTTTGGAAAGAGACCCAACTAGGACCAGATGGGACCAGAAAATCCTCTTACCAGATGAGCGAAGGTGCATATGCATAAAAGTCCCACCAAATGCATGGAAACCGCTAGGAATCAACCATAGTGTGCAAAAAAATAACATTTTAAAACTTTTACTGTGGCAATGCGTTTCAGCTCTTAATTTTGGAAGAGAAATGTTTAAGAAAGGCTCTTCCGAAACTGAGAGCCGGAATGTGTTGCCACAATAAATTTTTTTGCATTTTTTTTGCACACTTGGTTGATCTCACATGAGTTAGTGCCGCAATGTATTTTTAGTTGCTGATGGTCCTTGCAGAGCTGCGGTCTTACCTGATGCTTGATATGAAGCCTTTTGACATTGCACAACCCAAAAAGGTGAGTGTGTGTGTTACAGCACGATCCATCCCTCCCAAAGGGTGGGTTCACACTACGGAATCCACATGGAAAAGTTCCAGCAGATTCCGTGGCTCGTACCTGTTCACGGGGGTGCTTATATCCGCTGGCTCCATAGACACCATTCTATGGCCGGGCCGATTCCGGGTTCCGCAAAAGAAGTGACATGTCTGTTCTTTCGGCGAAACGCAGAATCGGCCCAGCCATAGAATGGTGTCTATGGAGCCGGCGGATATAAGCACCGCCGTGAAAAGGTACGAGCCATGAAATCTACCAGAACTTCTCAGCGCGGATTCGGTAGTGTGAACCTACCCTAATCCATTCAATTCTGGCTATACTAAACCAGGCGCCCTTCTTTTTCTGTTGTTTCTTTGAGTGTTCGGGTTAGGAGAACGTTGCCAAACCCACTCCACACACACTTCACTACACACAACTTCCAGGCAAAATTGAAAATATTTAACCCCTTATGTAAAAGAGGTAGTTCACCAAAAAAAAAAAAGATGCAACAAGTGCACAGACCTTGTGGTGACTTAAAGGGGTTGTTCATCATTTTTTTTTTTCTTTCATATCAACTGGTGCCAGAGATTTGTAATTTACTTCTATTAAAAAAATCTTAAGTCTTCTCGTACTTATCAGCTGCTGTATGTCCTGCAGAAAGTTGTGTATTCCTGACATGGACAGAGGTGGCAGCAGAGAGCGCTGTGTGAAACTGGAAAGAATACACCACTTCTTGCAGGACATACAGCAGCTGATAGGTACTGGAGGACTTTTTAAATAGAAGTAAATTACAAATCTCTGGCACCAGTTGATTTGAAAGAAAAAAAAAAAAAAAAAGGTGAACTACCCCTTTAAGTCACCACAAGGTCTGTGCACTTGTTGCATCTTTTCTGTCTGTAAAACTGAAGGTCAAAAAAACTCGCACGCCAGAAGGAAAATGGCTGCATGTGACTGATCTGCAGAGGAAATGTGCCAAAAACACAGACTTTCTGCTTCTTTAGTAGGATGTCCAAGAACAGTGACTGATAAACAATGCATCTGAATAAGGGCAGAGAGATTGTTACAGGACAATGACCAGGCCCCTATACTATACTGTTATAGGGTGGGTTCATATTACGGAAACCGTGCGGATAAATTCCGGCGCTAGTATGTGCTCACGGCTGCGTGCCTCTCCGCCCGTGCCATAGACACCATTTTATGCACGGGCAAATTCAGCATTCCGCTGAAAGAATTGACATGTCAATTCTTTTGGCGGAATCGGCCCGCCCATAGAATGGTGTCTATGGAGCCGGCGAAAAGGCGTGCAGCTATGAGCGCATACAAGCAACGCAATCCGCCGTAATTTATCATCGCGAACTCTGAACTCGTGAACCCATCCATAGTGCGGACTAGAGATTAGGGCAACTGAAGCGTGCTGAAGTCCAATCATTTGGCATTTGAATACTGATGACTGAAGAAGTTGGATGCCGCCCTAGGGAGTCCTGGTAAACATACACAGTCATAGGCCATAGGCTGCATTCATGCTTTCCCAGACTTCCTAGGGCCACATCCAATTTCTTTAGTTACCAGATCAAATGCTAAGCAAACGCTCGAGTTGCGTTCATCTCTAGTGATGAGCAAACTTCACAAACGTGTCCAGGTTCAGCCACGTGGCCAAACCCAAGTGCTCGCCATTCCGCTCTCTGTCTGGAGAAATTGGATGCCGCCCTGGGGCTGCCAGGAAAACACGGATATGGCATATGGCTGTATCCATGTTTTCCAAGACTCCCTAGGACGGCATTCAACTTCTCCAGATGCCGAGGGTTGAAGGCCGAGTGCTTTGGTTTGGCCATGTGGCTGAACCTGGACACTTTTCTGAAGTTCGCTTATCTCTACATCTATCTCATTGTAGCAGGAGCCAGTCTGGTTTTGTACCACCAACATTGTACAATTCTGTACAGCACTTGAGTGGGTGACGGTGAGTGGGTGGCGTGGCATCGGCAGAGCCTTTTCCCTCAACCCCAACCTCCAAGCCGGTAAGTGCAGGCCACAGAGTCCTCTACAGTCTCACAAAAATCTTTTTCTTCTAAATCAACTGGTTTCAGAAAGTTATGAAGATTTAAAATCTGTAGTCTTTCTGTACTTATCAACTGCTGTATGTCCTGCAGGAAGTGGTGTATTCTCTCCAGTCTGACACAGTGCTCTCTGCTGCCACCTCTGTCCATGTCAGGAACTGTCCAGAGCAGAAGAGGTTTTCTATGGGGATTTGCTGCTGCTCTGGACAGTTCTTGTCATGGACAGAGGTGGCAGCAGAGAGCATTATGTCAGACTGGGAAGCATACACCGCTTCTTGTAGGACATACAGCAGCTGATAAGTCCTGGAAGACTGGAGATTTTTAAAAAGAAGTACAGTGGTGCCTTGGATTACAAGCATAATTCGTTCCGGGCCTGTGCTTGTAACCCAAATCCACTCTTAAACCAAAGCAAATTTTCCCATAGGAAATCAGAGAAATGCAGACAACTGGTTCCACCCCCCCAAAATAATGATTTATTATTCTGAATAACATGTAAAACAGATGAAACAAACATTCAGAAACAGCTGAATATGTGATATTATAAGTTACTGAACAGTAATGGAGAGGATGGGAAACACAAGGGCGACAGAGACTGCAGGGAGCAGGAAGGAATGAGCAGGACAGATGTGGGCACATACATGCAGCACTCTCTGTCCGGGGAGAGAGGGGTTACAGCTATGGAGAGATTACCTTCACAGTCCTGTCCCCTGATGTAAGCCCCAGCCTGAAGGGGATCTGCTATGATTTGGAAGGTAAGGGAGACTTCCTGGGTCAGAGTACAGGGCTGTAGACCCTGCTGTGCAGACCATGCCCCTCCTCCACTCACCCTCCAACCCAGTACAGGGAGCTCTTAAACCAAAGCAATGCTCTTAAACCAAGTCACAATTTTGAAAAACTCTAAGCTGTTAAACCAAAACACTCTTAAACCAAATTACTCTTAAACCAAGGTAACACTGTAATTTACAAATCAATAACTTTCTGAAACCAGTTTACATGAAGGGGGGAAAGAAATCACTGGAGTACCCCTTTGGGCCATAATACAGACCACAGAAATGTGACTGTATTATGTGTGTGATAAACTAGCCTTAGTGTTACTGTCATTAAAAAAAAAAGACTGGCTCCATAAACTTTCTATAGAATCCATTTACTGCAAAAGAAGGACTGTAAGGGAAATACTCTGCTGGGATGTGGTGAAGTGTTTCTATAGTATAGATGATTCTCAGTTATCTCACCTACAGTAACCGCCTTCTGCCCCACAGTGTCGGGTTTCGGTCCTATTGGGGTAGTACAAGTCCCAGGTCTCTGCTCTGGGTGGAGCTGTCTTGTAGTGTCCTTCCTACAAAGCTGAACGTCAGTCAGTAGAGAGCGGCTTACTGGCACGGTGCTCTACTGCAGGTTGCATAGGCAATGGGTGAGACTCCCTTGTTTCTGGCTTCCCTGGGCATCTGGTCTAGCAACCTATAGTGGTTGGGCAGCTAGTTGCTGGAACAAACTATATACATGTCCTGCTTGTCCTGTAGCTAGGCACTAACTAACTAGCTAAAGGGAAGTTGTTACCAAAGAGGGAAAGTGTGTGTGGCTAAACTAAGTGGTATCTGCAGCTGTGCTGTGAGAGTGTGACATCTAGTGGTTGGAGTAAAGAACAGCGGCCTCCTGTCCTAACCTGTGACACTAAAGTGAGACACCTTTACCAAGGTGTAAGGAAAGAAATAAAACAAAGTATTTTGAGCCACAAAAAAAACACCCCATCTTTTTTTTACACGGAAAAAAAAGTCTTAAAGTTTTATCTGGTATTTGTAATTTTTTTTATTTATTTTTAGCTATTTTGCAATTTGCAACAATCTGTTTTTGACTACATAAAATTGAACTATAGGTGAACTGACAGACTTTTCTCTATTAAATTCAATGCAATGCAATATTTTTAGAGATGTAAAACTGGAGTTTTTTTCTTTGTACATTTCCAAAAAACATTGCAAAGTAGCTGTCTTATTATCACGCCGGCTCCTGACTAAGCAGCTCCCATTGAGTTTGCTGCATTGGTTCGCGCTTCATCCTCTAGATGGCCACATTACACTTTAGTAAGGAGTTCCGTCCGCTCATTGTGTACATTAGAGGAACTCGCCACATGTTAAACATGAAAATCTGCTGCCATGATAGATTTCTGAGGCTTCTGCAATGTCATTAAGTAGTAAAGAACACCAGCAAAGTCATTAATGCAGCAATAAAAGTCTGACATAAAATGTACTAGCCAGTCAGGCATATACTGAAGACGTGACAGTAATGTGATTCAGAGAAGTGTGAGCAGACCTCCTAAGTGGCCTCCATTCTGGATCCTTCTGTCCCAAGAGTCTCCGCACCCATCCTGCAGAATTACAAGCACTCTATGCCGCCTGCTGCTGCTCTGCACATGTGGAATGGATTTGAGTGGCATGTAGCTGGCACTGTATTTTGGAGTCCTGTGGTTATTGGTTTATATGGGCGCATATCAATAGTGCTCTACGACCACTCTTCCCTTTAGGGCCCTATTATACGGGACGATTATCGTGCGAAAAATAGTTATATTCGAATTTAAACGATAATCGTTCTGTGTAATTGCAGGCAACGATCAAAAAAATCACCCATATGTCGTTGATTTAGATCTGAACCTAAAATTATCGTTAATCGTTCGCTGTAATTCCACATTCCTTCGCTCAAGTTCCGCATTTTTTCACTAATCGTTCAGTGTAATTGCACATTGTCCATTGTTTTGCTGGGATCAGATGGAGTAAACGATCATAGTAATGATGGCAATAACGATCCTAGTAACCATCATAACTAACGACCATCGTTCTGTGTAATATGGTGAGCGATTTCAGGTTTACGATAAACGAACTCGTTTGTAAACGTTGATCGTTAAGTCATTAATCGTTAAAAATCGCTCCGTGTAATAGGACCTGACACACCTATCCCACTCTCCCTTCCATGCTATGATCTTCAGAGATCATGCCTGTGAGTAGAGATGAGCGAAGTGCTCATCTAAGAGAAGGTAAGCTCTTCGCTGGATCAGTGGGGCGCGGAGCGGAGCAGTGCGGAAAGCCCAGCGTTGGGATCAGCAGAGCACTGATCAAATGAAGCGATTCGCTTCGGTGACCGCTTCAAATTGTGGCTACTGTTTGGTTTTTTTTGCCTTCACCACACCATGTCTGGTCCTGGGATCGGCTTTTCTACTGGGGCCTATATTATAGGTTTTATTCTGGCGGGATGGCGATGCGTGGGTGTCAATGAGGTGGGATCTAGTGTCACGGCCACGGCGGCGGCCCGTGTTCCGGGCCGCCGCCGCGACCTCCTCCTGCCCCATGCAGCCGCCGGGGTCCTTGTGCAGGGACCCGGCGCTGCTGCTAGTTCGGCCTCACCTCTCCTCCGCTCCTGTCTCTCACTGTGCCGGCCGGCGCGCGCGTCCCCGCCTCCAGGGGCGCGCGCGCGCCGGCTGTCTCAGAGTTAAAGGGGCAGTGCGCTCCTAATTGGTCCATGTGTCAATCACTCCCCTATAAGTTCCAGCTCTGCCCCCTTCCAGAGGTTGGAGCCTCTATATGCTTCCCATAGCGTTTGGCCCAGCTCCCTGTTGTTCCTGATTCCTATCCGCTACCTGGTCCCTAGTCCCTGTTCCTGATTCCTATCCGCTACCTGGTCCCTAGTCCTTGTTCCTGGTTCCTGCTCCCCTGCTACACCTTTGCTCCTGTGTTCAGCCTGTCACCTGCGGTTACGCCTACAGACCTCTGCCAGCACCATCTCCTGTCTACTGCTCCTGCCACGCCTCGCCTGCCGTCACTAGCAACCAAGCAAGGGGTAGCGACCTGGGGGTCGCCTGCCGCAGCAAGTCCATCCCGCCTTGCGGCGGGCTCTGGTGAAAACCAGCGGCCCCTTAGACTCCGCTCCCTGGTGAGGCTAGTGCCATCGCTGGTGACGGTCCAGTGGATCCACTACTCCAGGCGTTACATCTAGAATGTCTGTGCTCTAGGCCTGTAGCGCCTTACTTCTTTTTTGGCACGCTCCTGGGTTGGATGGAGGGGAGAAGAGAGCAGCTGCAGGCCTAGGGTATAGATGGCCTAGGTTTCATCTCATTGACACCCCGCCCCAAATAAAACTTGCTTTTAGGCATTATACCGGCCCCAGGAGAAAGGCCGGTCACAATGCTTGCGGTCACAAGAGCCTGCAGTGGCGGGGGGAAGGGGGCCTCCCGGGCGGCATTATAATGTGGGCGGCGTGGCATGGGCCCCCCGGAGCCTCGGGCCCCGGGCGGCCGCCCAAACCGCCCACATTATAATCCGCCACTGACTTTGGCCACAAATAAAAATCCAATGCAGGCTGGGAGGGTTGGAGGAACATAATAAAGAATGTATACTTACCCATCCCCATGCCTCCGCAGCACCGCATCACCAGTCTCAGACCTCCGTCAGCCTCCACTAGCTCCAGCTCCGGCAACGTCACAACCCATGCTCAGGAATGCCCGTCCAGACAGTCAGTGACTAAGGGAGGACGCCGCTGCAGTCACTGTCTGGCACTGAGTGGGTTGTAACATAGCAGGAAGCCGGGAGACAATGAAGTCCTGAACAAAGGCTGATGGCGACGCAGCACTATGGAGGCACAGGGACAGGTAAGTATGCATTCTTTATTATGTTACCCCACCCCCTGCCCGCTCCGGATTGAAAGCTGTGCCTGGAGTTCTCCTTTAACAAAAAGGAACATAAAAAAAAGCATAAAAGCTTAACAACAGGTCATTTTCTGAAGATCATTCCCTTCAAGCACTTTTGTCCTTGACAGATCAGCCTCGTCATTAACTATGGTTTCTCATGAGCAGCTTCCCGGGATAACTATCCGCCTGTGTGTGAGCTACCGTATCCGCTCGGCTTCTGTAGACGGGGAAGCACCAGGAGGCTGTAGAATCCCCGGAGTCAGTGTTATAGCTTGCCTGCAGTATTCTGCACATTTGTGAGAGCTAAGCATGTAATAACCAAGAAGAATCTATAAAATGTGAGAATAATACCATTCCAAGAACTCTATGGGAATTCCAAGAAAAACAAGAAATTCTGACGACTTATATGGAGAAAAGAAAAAAATGCAAACCATGTGGCCTGGTGCTGACATTCCTGATAGAAAGGTGCAACATTTGTGAAGACATCTAAAGCTAAAACAGGGGAGACAGGATGAAACGGAGAAACTGCTGAGAAGGAAGCCATCAAGTCTTCTACATTGTCAGTCTATGAAAGTGCAGAAAGATATGTTTTAATGGATGGTGCCGTGGCATAGCTACCATAGAGGCAGGGTAGGCAGTTGCAATGGGGCCCGTGCAGGAAGGGGCCTGGCGATGCACAGGGAAGATAAGAGTTTCCTGTGTCCTTCTGCTTAACCCTTTATGCACTGTAGTGTGTAAGTGACCCAGTTTTCACTGATCTGATTATCCCTGACCTCTGTTCTCCAGCTGCTGCAATCAAGTAGGAAAATGTGCCAGTGGTCGAGGGTTATCAGTGCATGAGCAGTGAAGCAGAGATGTCTTCCTGCTTTGTCTTCCTCTTTGTCTTGCTTTTTAACCCTTTTTGTGTTGCAGGACGTAAGTGAACTTTGGGTCACTTACACACTGCAGTACATAAGGGGTTAAGCAGAACGTAGTCTGCTCCTGCACCTATGTATGTAACCATAAGGGCTTCTAATGGGCCCTTATAGTTAAATACAGTGGGCTGACAGAGCAAGCAGTTATGGTCTCTCTGCTTTATCAGTCACTTTTGTAGCTGCTTCTGCCTCTGGTCACAAGAGATTTTGAGTAGTGGAATAAACTTAAATAGACTTTTGACTTTAGGTAGTGGTAGTGGACTGACAGCAGACCCGGGATGAATGGCGCCTTATCCAGACCCTTTAAGAGAAGAGTACCTACACCCACAGGTATGAACATCCACCTGATGCTGTCAGTGGGCACTAAGTGACACATGATCCAGTGACATTTAAAGTACCTCCTGCAGACTTTTGCAGTGTTTGAATAGAAGAATAGAAACCCAGCATGGATAGGAATTCCCATTGTCCCTTGTTACTGCAGCCTCCCCACTTTAGTACTCTAGCCGGACATTGGTAGGACGAAGAGGCTTGAAAGAATAAAGATACAGTTTCTCATAGATAGTCCCTCATAAAGGACCTGGCCACCAGGCCACCCTGGAGTAATATGCAGCAGGAGTAACACGTTTTGGTACACACTTTCTCAGGAACATGCTAACTACAATCTGGTCCAAACTAGCTACACCTCACCTCTTATACCTCAAGGGAGCTCTACGAGTGGTGGAAACACATCCTGTGACATAAAATAAGCCCTCTGATAGGCTAGGAGTTAGAAAGGACCCTAAACTATAACTTCTAATAGGCTAGGACACAGAGGGGAGGGTGTAGTGTGAGGTACCCAGCTCAAGAATTGGACAAACTGTGGCATATCATGGCAAACATCAGAAATCACACGCATATGGTTAAACCATTACATTATTTTTCCTTCATTTGTTCTAAGTACATAAGATATAGTGAGACATCTAGTAGTAGGAGTAGCAAAGCACTGTTTTTCACCCCAGAGCATACCTGACCGTGGTACCGACCTACAGGTGTGCAGAAAACAGCAGTGGCACATCCACTCTGAGACACTACAGGGGTGGTAGGCCGGAACTGTTGCGGTATTGTTGTGATACTATTGCAGTAGTGTTTGGGTACTGTTGTGGTAGTGTTGCATTTTTACTGCCGTTTTGTGACGTTACAGTAAATGGCTTCAGTAAATGTTCCCACAATATCTTTTTTTGGCCGCTTGGGGCCAAATAACGGCCATTACTTTACAAAAGACTGCAGTCAGTGTAAAAATAGCTGCCATTATTTGGCCTCAAATGGGAACATAGCCAAATGGTGTCATTTTACTACGATTATTCAAATTGGTGTGTGTGTGTGTGTGGGTGGGGGGGTGGAACAATTTTTTATGGTAAAAACACACAAACCAGAACAGTGCAAAGGCCTGCGATCAGGTATTGAGTTTTCAGTGCATGCAGACAGTTAACAGGAGATCCAGGAGAGGGCGAAGCCTGTGATGCCAAGGGAAGTGCCGTGAGGCTCTGGCAGTTAAAGGGTTATCCAGCGTTACAAAAACATGGCCACTTTCTTTCAGAGACAACACGACTCTTGTCTCCAGTTCAGGTGCGGTTTGCAATTAAGCTCCATTCACTTCAATGGAACTGAGCTGAAAAACCCCGCCTAAGCTGGTGACAAGAGTGGTGCTGTCTCTGGAAGAAAGTGCCCATGTTTTTGTAACGCTGGATAACCCCTTTAATAGGTCATTGGCCACTTTGGTGAGGGCAGATTTCATGGAATGTTAGGGGCGTAAGTCAGATTGTTGGCGTTTAAAAAGTGAGTTGGATGAAAAGGGGGGGATAGCTCAAGGTAGACATGTTATTCAAGTGGAAATAAAACTGTAGGTGAAACGAGATTCAGAAGCCAATACAAATGCAAATCAAAGCTACTAGGTAGTGTCCCAGCACAGGTGTGCCACTAAGTTTTATGAGAAACAGATCGCTGATCTCGTAGACCAGCCAAACGATAATACTGCCGAATGCTAGTTAAAGTGCTCCATGCCGTGAAATCCTAGGTGCATTGCCCCCTGGGAAACAGGAATATGCAAAAGAAGAGCCCGTGGAGCCTCATTTAAGAGTCTCGAAACACAGGACTAGCCAGATATCCCTCCGGGAAGGACCCAGCCAAGGGGCGACTTCTGTAAGGACACCACCAAATCCACTATATTAAGTGGCCCTATAAGTCAATGTAATGACAAGGGAAAAACCAAGGCCAGGTATCCATCCACATACAGCTGTTTTGGGGTGTTGCCCAGGAGCAGGATTCTAGGCATTACTCCGACCAAGCCAGAATCCTGCTCCACACTGATGAGGGGCAACACCCCAAAACAGCTGCATGTGGATAGTTACTTGGCCTTGGTTTTTCCCTTGTCATCACCTTGACTTATAGGGCCACTTAATATACTGGTTTTGGTGGTTTCCCGACAGGAGCCACCCCTTGGCTGGGTCCTTCCCGGAGGGATATCTGGCTAGTCCTGTGTTTTCAGACTCTTAAATGAGGCTCCACAGGCTCTTTTTTGCATATAAAATTTTATGCACCTGGGTAAAGTAACTCACTCAGGTTCTCAAAGGAAGGGATGAAGGAGAATATATGATGTATTCTTCCCCACTAGATGTCACTGTTGTATTTCTTGTATATGTACACAGCCCCATCAATCACAAGGTACCCCTAAAAAAAGGAGCTAGTTCCTGGTTGGAGGGTCTTATTTAGTCAGTAGAGGGAGAGAGAGACAGACTTAGGGCACAGTTCCTGCTGCAGTGAAGTCAGGGCCTGGCTTAGGCCAGGAACCTTGTCAGGGACCAAGAGACTTATTTTTTCTATGCCACTATCTACCTCTAGCATGCAGTGCTAGACCCTTAGGAGGGAGGATGTCCTCTGAAGAAAACCTTGTCCAGGCCAGGGATACCTTCAGCAACACACAGGGCAGTATACCTTTAAGCTAGGTGCTGACCCCAGTAGGACAAACATGTAGGCGTGTAAGCCTACATATCCTACTGCAGCACACAGCTATTCTGGGACGTCTTGGAAAGTCTGTTCAACCCAGCATAGGACCTGGGACCTCGTTCTACCCTAGCAGGACGGGTAACCCGACACTATAGGGAAAAAGGCCATCAGATCAGAGGGATCTATACGTGAGTACGAGTATCTTCTTCTCAACTACGTTATCCCGGCAGAGTAACCACTACATTGGACAGGGCCTCAAGACGTTCCTCTACTCTACTCTGTTCTTACTCTTATTTCTACTACCTCCTGCCTGCACCTGCACCTACCACAAGTGTTTTTATTCTATTACTGAAGTTTCTAGTAAGTAAGTAAACCAAGTTATTCTGGTTAAGCCACCGGACTCTGGTTATTTTTGCACCTGCACCTATACACCTATTGGGTGTATACACACTTGGGTTATCCTCAACCTGACCTTACACCCACCCAGCAGCCACATCACTGCATAGCTACCCCAGCACATGGCAAGAACATCCCAACCGGTGAGTGTTCATTGTATTATATGTATAACAGATCATTAGAATATATATACTGTATATACTGTATTTTCCGGTGTATAAGACAACTTTTTAACCACGAAATATCTTCGAGAACTTCCGGCGCCTCTCTCATTCTCCCGAAGCTCTCCCGGCAGCCGAGTGTCTCTGAGCCTCTCCGATGAGACACTCGGCTGCCCGGAAGAGGTTCGTCAATCTTCGTCTCCGGCGCAGGTAGTGTACGTCACACTGCCTGCGCCGGGAGCGGTACGGGAGGCGCGCGGAGGCCGGGAACGGGCCCGAGGTGAGTTAAATGTTTGTTTGTTTTTTTTAATTTAGCTGCACTTAACCCCTGACTGACCGTAGTGGGGCTGCGGTCAGGCAGGGGTTAACATTTTCCGCCGTATAAGGTGAACCCCTGACGATCTTCTTAAGTCAGGGGTCGTCTTATACGACGTAATATACAGTATGTATGTATATATATATGAATAGTGCTGCACATACGATAACTATAACCACAGAAATGTCCATCCGATGCTGCAATCCTTGAAAGCAACTCAGTGGTTTAAAATGATATCTTGTAAATTGAGTTTAAGTGTAATTTATGGTCTATGTGATTGCAGGGCAATGTGTTGCTAAAAATGTCAGGGTTATAGGGGGGGTAAGCTACAGTCTGTTGTTAAATAGAGTCATGAGGGACCTGCTAAATTTTCACTGTTTGTTAAATGGCAATGTTGTCATCAGGACACTTGAGAAGTGGATTTCGTAAATGACTCACATACAACAGCTACGATGACATACCACACGGCCACATGACCGCGACTACATACAGAAAGAAAAACATTAGCTGCCGTTCATGTCGTCACTGTCACCTTGAGCCTAAGATCCACATAACATATAGAGGTTACTTGCTTTTTATGCATCTTGTGTATTGTGAGAAAAAAATGATATCTATAATATATATTATATAGATATATTATATAATATATATGATATATATAAGTCTTTTGTGCACCTGGGCAAAGTAACTCACTCAGTTGTAGTGTTTATTTTTCTCACTAGGTCACTACTGTGTTTTCTGTATGTCTTATAGTGTGCACAGCTGAAGGAAACATTGGGTTAACTGTATTTGTCACATGTTTGTTTTCCTCCAATCACAGGTGCAGGCCTGATTTCTCTCACTTTTCTACCTATCCACTTTCTTCTCTCTTCCACTCCACACAGCCCCACCAATCATCAGTAAGTTTAATTTGCCCCTATAAAAGGGAGGTTAGTTCCTGGTGGAAGGGTCTTTTTTTAGTTCAATGAGAGACAGACAGTGAAACACGAACTGGAGAGAATGGAACGGCTGGCAGACAGTGTGAAAGATGGTTCCTAAGTTGTTCACCACCACTAGCATGCAGTGCTAGACGCCTCAGACGGAAAAACAGCCTCTGAGGATCACCTTGTCCACGCAAGAAATACTCTCAACAAGACAAAGGGCAGCAAATCTGAGATAGGTACTGACCCCGGTAGGACAAAGCTGCAACTCGCCTATGTATCCTACTGTAATGCACGGCTATTCAAGAAATCCTGGGAGGTCTGCTCAACCCGGGGACCTGGGACCTCGTACTACCCTAGCAGGACGGGTACCCTGACATTATAGGGGATAAGGCGGTCAGATCAAGTAAGGGATCTATACTTGAGTACGAGTATCTTCTTCTTTTGTTCACAGCTACATTGGACAGGGCCCTCAAGACGCACCTCTACTCTCACTTCTACAGTTACTACTTCTTTTACCTTTTGCCTGCACCTGCAGTTACTAAAGCCTTATTGTTGTATTGCACTGAAGGATTTAAGTAAATGGACATTATTCTGGTTAAGCTACTGGACTCTGTTTATCATTCTGCACCTACACACCAGGTTACCAACCCTGAGGAGGCAGCGCCTTTCTGACCGGGGTGGGTACCAACACCACTCCAGGCTACCGAGACAAGTGCTCAAGTGACCCACACACACCTAGCAGCCGCTACCCTGACCAATGGCAACCCGACTGCTTCACCGCATATGGACACCATTCCAGGGATGATTTGTTTCTTGAATGCAAGATGAGGTAACTTTCTTTTTTTTAAATCAGATAATTTTTATTTTAGTTTTTCTTACAAATAGACATAAGACACATTTTCCAATACAATTGGAACATCTCAAACAAATGCAAACTCGCGAGACAGGGAATAATGTCCAACTGTAGGTCATGACAGACAATGGGGTAGCACACATCATAACTATGTGCATGAAAATATATAACATCTAATAAAGATAAAAAAGTCTGTGTACATGTCCTGCAAACATTTGTCAGAAATTGAATGAGCTGCTACATCCCTCTCCTATTGTGGGAATCGTAGACTAGCTAGACAGGTCGACAGGTCGTAGGACAAATTACTTTACATCAATATGTTTGAGTATCATATCACCATTAATTTGTATTTAGAAGAATCTGAAATGGGTCCTATGTAGTATAGGCGACGTCAGGGGCATCTATACACCTTCCCCAGATGTTTTCAAATTCCTTGATACATTTCAGAAATAGCCCCCTTCGCGGAGCCCTTATCAGCCGTCTCCCAGAGCAGGGGGTGGGAGCCCAGACTAATTGGGGAGAGATCATTCTGCGCCCGGGCATGTCTCAGTTGTAAGTATTGGTAAAGTCCTCCTTGAGTTTGTCAAATGTAACCATTCCTCCCTCCTTCCAAACTTGGTTAACAAAATAAATATCCAGCTTGTCCCATGGGGAGAAGCCCTCAAGTTTAAACCCTTCCGGCAGTTTAGGGTTGTGCCAGAGTGGGGTAAACACTGTCATGTCCGCCAGTCCCAAGAGAGTCCTTACTTTCTCCCACACTCGAGCCATCAAGACCAGAGTAGGAATCACTCTATGTCCGCTCTTGGTATGCGCTGAGTCTACAGCTCCCAGGGGGGGGGGACAGGCCAGCAAGCCATGAAACTAGTCTCCTGGAGATACCCAAGCCGTCCCTTTGGAGGTAACTTTCTAAAGATTCTTTATAAATGTTTCCAACCATTTATCTGCTGAGAGAAGTTTAACGTCCCTCATAGATTTTCTGCACAGCCACCAAAATCCTGTTCAGCCAATCACTGAGACTGGACAGAGCTGCGGGTGGTATTTGGCGGAGTGGGCTGTCTCTCCTGAGACAAGAGTGACATCCCGCTCAGCCAATCACTGGCCGTAGCTCTTTCCTGTCTTAATCAGTGATTGGCTGAACGGGCTGGAGGTGGCTGAAGACACTGGAGACCCGGAGGAGGGAGGGGAGGGTGAACACCAGGGGCGGGCGGACAGGTGAGAAAAACATTTTTTTTCTCTCTTTTTGTTTTTTAGATGTGGGGCCACCATCTTTCCGAACTTGTTCTGAAGTTTACAAAAAAAAATTTGGTTCGCCAACAAATCAAACTTTTTGCCAAGTTAGGAACAAATTTTGGTTTTGGAAGCAGCCAATCTGTGGTGGGAGGAGAGAGAGACAGTAGCCAATCATAGGACAGGAGGCGTGTCTCAGACTACCTCAGGCTCCTTATAGACACTGTAGCTAAACTGTATATATATATATATATATATATATATATATATATGGAAAATTACATAACTTTTCATCATAAAACATACCAGTTATTTGCTAAAACTGGGATACCACTTTAATTACCCCTGGAAGTGAACAATTAGGATTCCTGACAGCACAGAGCTTTAAAACTGTAGGGGGGTAAATATATATATAATTTTTTTACATTTTTTGTTATTTTTTTTTCTTCACAGTTTTAAAGCTCTGTGCTTTCAGGAATCCTAATTGTTCCCTTCCAGGGTCCCAGTAATGTGATGATTACATAGGTGTGCTGTTCTCTCGTATAAATTTTTATTAAACCAAAAAATACCATTTATTTGCTGGAGCCGGAACGTCCTCCGCACGTTATTGACCCTCTGCGATTATGGTTTCTGCGCTGTTGCTTTAATTTTATATTAATTTTTAAAAATTGCCACATGCTGTAAAGATTATCACATTTAACATATTCTTACTTGGGGCTTTTATTACACACTTGCAATGTTTTATGCAAAATATTGTTTTAGTTGGAACTGCTGAGAGTTAAACCAGTGGGGGAGGGTGGTGCAGACCAGTCTGTCTTCTAGGAGTCATAGAGAACATCTTACTCCTGGATTTCATTAGGACCGAACATTTTTTGCTGAGAGAAAAATACCATGTGGCTGGCCGTTAAATGGGAGATCTCCTATATGTGGCAGATCAACATCCTTAGTCTTATTAAATACATTTACAGCTACTTGTAAAGAATCTCTTGTAAAAATCACTTTAAGTGAACTAAGAAAACACATTAGGGGAGAGTTATTTTTTACTGGAGCATTATACAAATGGCGTGCTGATCTCCTCCACAGAGCGGTGGTGCCAAAGTCATCATCGGGGCCCCGGGGCCCATTGTCCTGTAGATGAATCTGCAGCTTTGATAACAGAAACATAGAAGATTGGCGGCAGAAAAATCCCCCCCCCCCCCCCCCCCCGATCCATCTAGTCTGCCCTATTAGTACAGGGGTACCTTGGTTTAAGAGTAACTTGGATTAAGAGCGTTTTGGTTTGAGAGCTCACAGTTTTTCAAAATTGTGCCTTGGTTTAAGAGCATTGCTTTGGTTTAAGAGCTCCCTGTACTAGGTGGGAGGGGGAGTGGGGGAGGGGCATGGTCTGCACAGCGGGGTCTACAGCACTGTACTCTGACCCAGGAAGTCTCCCTCACCTTCCAAATCATAGCAGATCCACTTCAAGCTGGGGCTTGCATCAGGGGACAGGACTGTGGAGGTAATCTCTCCATAGCTGTAACCCCTCTCTCCCCGGACAGAGAGCGCTGCATGTATGTGCCCACATCCGCCCTGCTCATTCCTTCATACTCCCTGCAGTCTCTGTCCGCCCTTGTGTTTCCCATCCTCTCCATTCCTGCTATTATGTGCCTGCACTTACACTCAGCTATACACACTGCTGCTATTATGTGCCTGCACTTACACTCAGCTATACACGCTGCTGCTATTATGTGCCTGCACTTACACTCATCCATTTACACTACTGTATAGAAAAGTTTCTGTCACTGTCCTCCTGCACAGGTCTGTGATTCTCACTTCCTGATTGGTCTATGCTGAGCACACACCCCTTCCCCCATTGCTGTCATGTGACCACACAGACCTCTGACAGCAGCCCTGCTTCTCTATTCTAGCCTGTTGTACTACGCTACTGCATCATAGGGATCTGCAGCTCCATCCTGTATATACAACCAGCTGCTGTGTTATCAGGGTTATGCAGTTACTATACATTATACACCACATACTGATTGCTATACTGTACAGTAACTTATAATATCACATATTCTGCTGTTTCTGAATGTTTGTTTCATCTGTTTTACATGTTATTCTGAGTTTTAAAAAAAACATTATTTTGGGGGGTGTGGAACCAATTTTCTGCATTTCTATGATTTCTTATGGGAAAATTTGCTTTGGTTTAAGAGTGGATTTGGATTATAAGCCCGGTCCCGGAAGGAATTATGCTCGTAATCCAAGGCACCACTGTATTCCCCTTCTTATTATCTTAGGATAGATATATGTATATACCAGGCAGGTTTACATTCACTTATTGTAAATTTATCTACCACATCTGCTGGAAGTTTGTTCCAAGCATCTACTACTCTTTCAGTAAAGTAATATTTTCTCATGTTGCTTCTGATCTTTCCCCCAATAACCTCTTACTGTGTCCACTTGTTCTTTTAGTTCATTTTTTTCTAAAAACATTTCCCTCCTGACCCTTATTTATTCTGTAAAAGAGGAACCTGCTGATATGACCCTACTGCACAGGAGCAAGATATGTCTCTTACCTTCATCCTCAGCGCTGTATTGGTGCACTTGTGTTCCCCATTGTACAGTGAGACCCTTAGGAGCGAGGGGAGGGGGAGTGTGTTAGGAGCACTGCCCGCCGCCATAGCGCCAATCCGGCTCCATTCATTATCATCAGAAAGGGGTGGTCCGACCGTGGCGGATCCATGCTATAGGGGCGGGCGGGAATACAATAGCATTATGCTGCATTTACATGTAACGATTATCGTGCGAATTTGCGCGATAACGATCGAATTCGAACGATAATTGTACGTGTAAATGCAGCGAACAATCAAACGACGAGCGAGGAATCATTCATTTTGATCTTTGAACATGTTCTCAAATCGTTGTTCATCGTTCGCAAAAAAATTCGCAGATCGTTCCGTGTGAACAGTTGTTCGCACGTTCATGAGATAGGCTTAAGTGATCGCAAAACGATTTTCCGTACGATATATTGTACCGTCTAAATGCTGATCGTTATGAAAAAAAAATCGTTTCTCCGACATCGTTAATCGTACGATCGGGCCAATTATCGTTCCGTGTAAACGCAGCATTACACACTTCAATCATTCCGGCTGTGTTGTACAATTGTACAAATCTAGGAAAGAAATGACAAATGTCACCACTGGATTGCTGCTTTTTGCTTGGATCTTTAAATTGCGGGATATCGGTTCAACCCCCTAGAGCCTGCACCCAATTATTATTTTTTTTTTGGGGGGGGGGAGGGGGTTAGTGCCGCTCTGTTTTCTACATTAGGAATCCGGGGAAACATTATTTTACTGCGAAACAGAATGCAAAATCTGTACCAGCTTTTCCTATCCACCATTTAGGGTTCTTTTACATGGAGCAATTTTTAACGACTAACGATAAGCAATCGCAAACAATCGTTAACCTGAAATCGGTCACCACATTACACAGAGCGATGGTCGTTAGATACGATCGTTACTACAATCGTTATTGCGATCGATATTATGATCGTTTATTCCTTCTGATCCCGGCAAAACAATGTACAATGCGCAATTACACCGAACGATTAGTGAACAAATGCGAAACTTGAGCGAACGAACGTGGAATTACAGCGAACGATTAACGATAATTTTAGGTTCAGATCTAAATCAACAATCGACATACGAACGATTTTTCGATCGTTGCCTGCAATTACACAGAAAGATTATCGTTTAAATTCGAACTATATAACTATTTTTTGCACGATAATCGTCCCCTGTAATTGGGCCTTTACTATAGTGATGCCTTCTGATGTTAGGGTATGTGCACACTACGGAATCCACACAGGTAACTGGTCACGGATTCCACCACTCGTCCCCATCTTTGCCCGTGCCATAGACTCCATTCTATGCACAGACGGATTCCACCGTCTGCCCAAGGAATTGACAAGTCTTAGAATAAAGTCTATGGCATGGGCAGAGATGGGGGCAAGCAGTGGAATCTGCCTGGGCATAGAATGGAGTGTATGGCACGGGCAGAGATGGGGGCAAGCAGTGGAATCCGCCTGGGCATAGAATGGAGTGTATGGCATGGGCAGAGATGGGGGCAAGCAGTGGAATCCGCCTGGGCATAGAATGGAGTGTATGGCACGGGCAGAGATGGGGGCAAGCAGTGGAATCCGCCTGGGCATAGAATGGAGTGTATGGCATGGGCAAGCAGTGGAATCCGTGCAGATTCTGTAGTGTGCATGTACCCTGATGGAGAAGCCCCCTACCCTCAGAAACCAAGCCTGGGTGCATATAGTTCCTCTTCACCCCACTAGCTGTACCCCAAATGAAGATACTATAGTTTCTTGTGTAAAATCCCAAAATGTTTGCGTACACTTAAATAATGTTCATTTGTCTCAACCGAGTTTAAAAACCTCGGCCTTGTTATATTATTCGCCCATGTCCCTTCCCAGGAGCCAATCCCCCTCCTGTTTGGACATGGAAACTATGAAGTCTCCTGCAGTAAGCATAGCCGCTAAAGCGTATCCATTCCTCGCTAGCCCGGAGCCATAACATTATGAATTCCCAATATTCTGGATCATTTAGCATCCACAGTACATGTGTTGTGCAATGACAATCCAATGTCCTTCTGCCACCGCAGTGATTTACTGTCCTGTACGGACGGGAGGAAGCTGTCACCTCCAGACTTCACACTATTCCCCAAAGTGATTGCTACCAGATGCCCAGATAGAAAGACCCTTCTGTGCTGCAGACTTTATTAGGGAAGAAAAATACAAGAGGAGAAAATGTGCTTTCTCTCCAATTTTCCAGCCGCAACTTTTAAAGCAGAAGCGAAGGACAGAGCTGAAAATATAAGAGGATATAATATGATACGAGCAGCAGAAGACTGGAGGAGGAGGAGGAGGAGGAGGGGAAGTGAAGATCTTCATATGGATACATGGACCTAGTGACATGAGTGTTACTGGGGATTCTCTGAGTCTGTTGGATTCCCTGCACTGAGGTGTGGACTTTCCCTTCTCAGGTCACAGTCCTCAGAATAACCCCAGTTATCAACACCCGGGAGCGTTCCCTGGGATGCACAGCTATATGACATATTCAATGTTCTGTCTATACAACAGGATCACAATCTCCCTGTATCTACTGATACCTCTCGCTATACAGCCCAGCATACCATTATATATATACAGCCCAGCATACCATTATATATATACAGCCCAGCATACCATCATATATACAGCTCAGCATACCATTATATATACAGCCCAGCATACCATTATATATATACAGCCCAGCATACCATTATATATATACAGCCCAGCATACCATCATATATACAGCTCAGCATACCATTATATATACAGCCCAGCATACCATTATATATATACAGCCCAGCATACCATCATATATACAGCCCAGCATACCATTATATATATATATATGTATACAGCCCAGCATACCATCATATATACAGCTCAGCATACCATTATATATATACAGCCCAGCATACCATTATATATATACAGCCCAGCATACCATCATATATACAGCTCAGCATACCATTATATATACAGCCCAGCATACCATTATATATATACAGCCCAGCATACCATCATATATACAGCCCAGCATACCATTATATATATATATATGTATACAGCCCAGCATACCATCATATATACAGCTCAGCATACCATTATATATATATATATATATATACACACACACACAGCCCAGCTTACCAATATATATACACAGCCCAGCATACCATTATATATATACAGCCCAGCATACCATTATATATATACAGCCCAGCATACCATCATATATACAGCTCAGCATACCATTATATATACAGCCCAGCATACCATTATATATATACAGCCCAGCATACCATCATATATACAGCCCAGCATACCATTATATATATATATATGTATACAGCCCAGCATACCATCATATATACAGCTCAGCATACCATTATATATATATATATATATATACACACACACACAGCCCAGCTTACCAATATATATATATATATATATATATATATATATATATATATATACACACAGCCCAGCATACCATTATATATGCTTCAGGAAGATACAGGTGCCGGCACTGTCTGAATACTGCTCAATCAGTAGCTGTGCGCTGGAGTCGGATAAAGGGCTAATAAACTGCACTGGTAAGTAGCCGCGGTGCTCGAACAGAGACAAGGGCAGTACGGTGTATAAAATAGAAAATAAGTCCAAGCACTCACCGGATGAAGTGATCTCTTTGTGCGTTTATTCAGACATCACAGGGAGGGAGCGGTGACAGGGGTGCGGGAGCGTGTAGCAGACAACTGTTTTGCGCCTCAGCGCTTTGTCAAGTCTTACATCACTACCGGGGGAGGGTAGTTTAAATAGGTTACATCATGCATATGCAAATAGTATTCTAAATAGGTGAAATACAAGTACAAATTATCTCATAAGAAAACACTCCAATCATTCCTCTCATTGAGGCCATTGGGACCGGTCGCATCTAGAGTGGCAATCCATGTTGCCTCTCTCCTGAGGAGGTACTGATGTCTGTCTCCTCCCCTATCAGGTTGATCCACCTTCTCTAAGCCCAGAAAACGCAGGGAGCTGGTGTCACCTTTGTGGACAGAATTCACATGTTCAATAAGGCGGGGAACGCCTTTCCCCATCCTAACTGAATAGGCATGCTCTTTGTACCTGGTCCACATCGGGCGTTTAGTTTTGCCAATGTAGAAGCGGTGACACGAGCATACAAGCGCATAGACAGTGTAGGGCGTTCTACAGGTGATGAGGCTATCGATATAGCAGTCTACTCCATTCAGGTTAATATAAGCAGTAGGAATAAGCTGCGGGCAGTACTTACAGCTACCACATCTTTTGTTCCTGTCAGAGGAGCTCTGGTGAACCACTCATCCGCCGTTTTTTTCTTTTTGCACGTATTCACATTGAGCTTATCACCAATGGTGCGGTTTTTGCCGTATGTGATAAGGGGTCCCTGAGCTGCAGGAGATCGGCACTGCTATGGGCACGCCAGTCTCCTGCACGTACGAAAAACCTCTTTTTGGCCAAGCTGGAAAATGACTATGTATTTAACACTCGCAGCCCACACATCGGAAGCATCAGGGCGTATTTTCGTTACGTGGATGATGTCTTCGTTGTGTGGGTTGGAGAAGAAAGTAAATTTATTGATTTTGTCACCTACCTTAATGAAGTGAATAGTGTGAACATGGTCTTTACGCATAAGATAGGGAACCGATCACTTAAGTTTCTGGACGTCCAGGTGGACGTAGTGGATAACACCCTGCACACCTCAGTGTTTAGAAAAGAAACCGCATGCAATTCCATCTTGCACTACTCTAGCTCTCACCCCACACGCATTAAAGACTCCATTCCATTCAGCCAGCTAGTGAGGCTTAAACGTATCAATAGCAATGATCAATCATTTGCTGTACAGGCTGCAGACATGGAAAGAAGACTCTTAGCAAGGGGGTATCCAGAACAGGTTATTAGTGAAGCTAGAACCAGGGCCAATATGCTGAACAGATCAGACCTACTGAGATCCAAGACCACACAACAGAAAGGGTTAAATAGGTTTTCTTTTTTTTTTCAAAATTCACCGCTGAATCAGTGTATCACTAAAGCCATCTGGAAACATTGGCCCATCCTGGAACAGGACGATGACCTGAAGGAGATTGCAGCTCAGGGACCCCTCATCACATACCGCAAAAACCGCACCATTGGTGACAAGCTCAATGTGAATACGTGCAAAAAGAAAAAAGCGGCAGATGAGTGGTTCACCAGAGCTCCTCTGACAGGAAATAAAAGATGTGGTAGCTGTAAGTACTGCCCGCAGCTTATTCCTACTGCGTATATTAACCTGAATGGAGTAGACTGCTATATCGATAGCCTCATCACCTGTAGAACCCCCTACACTGTCTATGCGCTTGTATGCTCGTGTCACCGCTTCTACATTGGCAAAACTAAACGCCCAATGTGGACCAGGTACAAGGAGCATGCCTATTCAGTTAGGACTGGGAAAGGCGTTCCCCGCCTTATAGAGCATGTGAATTCTGTCCACAAAGGTGACACCAGCTCCCTGCGTTTTCTGGGCTTAGAGAAGGTGGATCAACCTGATAGGGGAGGAGACAGACATCAGTACCTCCTCAGGAGAGAGGCAACATGGATTGCCACTCTAGATGCGACCGGTCCCAATGGCCTCAATGAGAGGAATGATTGGAGTGTTTTCTTATGAGATAATTTGTACATGTATTTAACATTTTTAGTTTTCACCTATTTTGAATATTATTTGCATATGCATGATGTAACCTATTTAAACTACCCTCCCCCGGTAGTGATGGAAGACTTGACAAAGCGCTGAGGCGCGAAACAGTTGTCTGCTACACACTCCCGCACCCTTGCCACCGCTCCCTCCCTGTGATGTCTGAATAAACGCACAAAGAGATCATTTCATCCAGTGAGTGCTTGGACTTATTTTCTATTTTATATACCATTATATATACAGCCCACTATACCATTATTTACATATCTATATATATATATATATATATATATATATATATATATATATACAGCCCAGCATATCATTATGTATGTATATATATATATATATATATATATATATATATATATATATAAATATATATAATGTATACAGTGGTGCCTTGGATTACGAGCATAATACGTTCCGGGGCCGCGCTTGTAATCCAAATCTTATACCAAAGCAAATTTTCCCATTAGAAATCATAGAAATGATTTATTATTCTGAATAACATGTAAAACAGATGAAACAAACATTCAGAAACAGCAGAATATGTGATATTATAAGTTACTGTACAGTAATGGAGAGGATGGGAAACACAAGGACTGACAGAGACTGCAGGGAGCATGAAGGAATGAGCAGGACAGATGTGGGCACATACATGCAGCGCTCTCTGTCCGGGGAGAGAGGGGTTACAGCTATGGAGAGATTACCCCCACAGTCCTGTCCCCTGATGTAAGCCCCAGCCTGAAGTGGATCTGCTGTGATTTGGAAGGTGAGGGAGACTTCCTGGGTCAGAGTACAGGACTGTAGACCCCGCTATGCAGACCATGCCCCTCCCCCACTCCCCCTCCCACCCAGTACAGGGAACTCTTACACCATATATATCACTAACCTTACCTACCAAACCTTGATAAGTACCAAAAGACTGGAGATTTTTAAACTCAATTAATTTTAATAAAAAAAACAAAACAAAACAACTTGTTATGCTTAGTATGTACTTTAGGATCGCAGCCAAATTATAACTAGTCCTCAGCTCTATAGCTGTTTTTTATTAGAGGTAATCTGTCAGCACGTCTCTGTCCGAGGGCAGCACCACTACTGACGGACATGCGGATTTCAGCAGTGTGTCTGTTATCAGGGAATTAGCTGTTTTGTTAAACTCACAATGTCAGAGTTGCAGCATGCTGTGAGCGCTGGGAGGCGGGGGTCCCCCGACCTTTTATAGTTAATTGACATCTTTCTGGTCATTGCCGTCACCTCTCGAGACTTACAACCTGAATCCAGGGAACATATCCACAAGACATGGAATCATTTCCCCCGTCTTTAAACAACACTGAAGGCCCAATGGTAAGAATTTGCATCAAAACCATGCTTGTGCTCAGGTCCCATGTACTAGTGCAAAAGAACCTTAAAGAAGTACTCCGATGTCAGATAAACAAATACACATACTGCAGAAATATATAGCATTACTTACATGTCATTTGTTTATGTGACTCTGTAGAAACCCACAACCCCCACCCAAACCATAAGTACCGTTGGTTAGCCGCCATCAGATTCATTTTAAAAGGGTACTCCAGCAAAACAAATTCATCATCTGGTTTCAGAAAGTTATACAAATTCATTATTTACTTCTATTTAAAATTTTCAAGTCTTCAGCTGCTGTATGTCCTGCAGGAAGTGGTGTATTCTTTCCAGTCTGACACAGTGCTCTCTGCTGTCCATGTCAGGAACTGTCCAGAGCAGCAGCAAATCCCCATAGAAACCCTCTACTGCTCTGGACAGTTCCTGACATGGACAGAGGTGGCAGCAGAGAGCACTGTGTCAGACTGGAGGGAATACACCACTTCCTGTGTCCGACTGAAAAGTATACATTTTCTGCAGGACATACAGCAGTTGATAAGTACTGGAAGACGAGATTTTTAAATAGCAGTAAATTACAAATCTATATAACTTTCTGAAATCAGATGATTTGAAAGAAAAAGATTTTGGCCACAGTACCCCTTTAATGTGACTCTGTACCCATCAACAACCCCCACCCAATCCAACAGTATGTTGGTTAGCCGACACCAGATTCGCTTTAATTTGCTTTGTAGTTTTTCATCCCATGTCAGATTGTTAAAGGGGATGTCCGGCGATAAAAAATTATTCACAGAATAACACACATTACAAAGTTATACAACTTTGTAATGTATGTTATGTCTGTGAATGGCCTCCTTCCCCGTGTTTCCCCCCACCCACGCTAGACCCGGAAGTGTGGTGCATTATACTCACCGCATCTCGTGTCGTCCACGGTCTCCGATCCTCAGCAGTGACGTCTTCTTCGGGAGGCCACGGATCTTCCCGAGTGCCGGCAACCCTCTGCAGCGTCATCCGAAGCTCAGCCGCGATTGGCTGAGCATAACTGTGCTCAGCCAATCGCGGCTGATGATGCGGCCACGTCATCAGCTGCTCAGCCGCGATTGGCTGAGCACAGTTATGCTCAGCCAATCGCGGCTGAGCTTCGGATGACGCTGCAGAGGGCGGCCGGCACTCGGGAAGATCCGTGGCCTCCCGAAGAAGACGTCACTGCTGAGGATCGGAGACCGTGGTCGGCACGTGACAGGTAATGTATAGCGCACCACACTTCCGGGTACACGGGTGGGGGTGGTGGGACACGGGGAAGGGGGCCATTCACAGACATAACATACATTACAAAGTTGTATAACTTTGTAATGTGTGTTATTCTGTGAATAATTTTTTATCGCCGGACAACCCCTTTAATGTTCTTACTGGTTGAGTAGTTGCTCCTTACTACATTTCCCAGAATGCAAAGCTTTCCCCTATCACAGCCTTTGTGTTTCTGATATATTTAATAGTTCATTGAGGCCTGGGAGCGGAGCAGATACGTAAGTGCGGTGACCACACATGGGAAATATAAGCTGAGCATTAATAAGCTGGGGACTGAGGCTATAGATGTGGTGTATGGAGGGTATGGATTCTCCGCCACTCCCTAGTAACGATTTTAATGGTGTTCTTATACAAACAGGACAATGACACACGATAGCTATCACTGCCGTCACTTTCTGCGCTTAATATAGAAACACAGAAGATTGTCGGCAGAACCCCCCCCCCCCCTGCTCCATCTAGTCGGCCCTGTTAGTATTCCCCTCCTTATTACCTTAGGATAGATATATGTATATACCGGGCAGGTCCCATTCTGTTACTGTAGCTTCACCAACCACATCTGCTGGGAGTTTGTTCCAAGCATCTACTACTCTTTCAGTAAAGTAATAATTTCTCACGTTGCTTCTGATCTTTGCCCCAGTAACTTCTCACTGTGTCCTTTTCTTCTTCTGTTTTATTTTTTATTAACATATTTAAAGGTTTCAATCATACCCCCCCCCTTTCCCGTGTTTCCTGGTGCTGTCTTTTAGTTGAAAAATAATTTTTTATTCTTCATCAGCAGTGTCAATGAGGCGGAGCCGAGAGTGTCCGTGCCCTAGGCCTGCGCCGCCTCTCTGGTCATATTCTCTGCCCCCCCGGTAACACCCCCTGATCCTGACACATGCTCATTAACAGCTATTTCTCTCGGACAAGCTTCTCATTCCCGGCCACCGCATCTTTACGCCTGCGCTGTCTTCTTTCCCAGCATTCAGGAGCTGTCATTTGTGAGGCACAAGGGCACTGAAATGACCCATTTCATTATATCTCCTGAACAAGTCTTGCTCAGCAAATTCTTCATCCTCTTCTTCTCCACGTCCTTCGTAGCAATGGTTACTATAGAAATGTATGGGAAGTTTTCCACAGTTGACCTGGGTATGATGAAGTTATTAATGAGTAATGAGAAACATACCGGTATCCACAATGATTCACAGCGCCTGTTTGAAAGCATCTGCAGTCCCTTGGTTCCTATTCGGCTAGAATAAGAGAACAGTAGATGATATTGTGCCGGCACACTCAGCGGCTGCTTCATCGGCAATGCCGTCACACTTTATGGAAACGATAGCACAACATTATTCTTGCAATGAAAAAGAAAGGCAACAAGAAAGATTCCATGACTCCTTGGACACCATTGAGTTTCTCAATATAACAGATCTGTCACATGACACGGCTAAGAACAAAGACTCATACATGTGTTCTATGTTATATGTTTAACATGTGTGTTAACCATAAAACCTTCATAAGATAATATTTAGCGTATGAGTGTACGATATACAGGGATGTATAGACCAGGTTGTGTAACAATCCTCCCACCTACCCATAGACCTGCCTTGCTTGAACACCAGGGGAACCCGGACAGGTGAGCATGCTCTTCTCTTTCTTTTTCAAATGTGCGTGCGCCATCCTTGTGAACTTGTCCCGAACTTTGCAAAAACTTTGGGTCGATTCCAAATCAAACTTTTTGCAAAGTTCAGAATAAATCCTGGTTCGGAAGATTCGGATCACTCATCTCTTGTCATCAGAAAATAATGCCAAGGTTTTTATGTTGAACACAAATTTTTTTATTTTTTTTTCAGTTGTCCATGTTTTAAAATGATCCTAAAATTTTGAAATCTGACCAGTTTTCCATTTCACCACTTAACCTAAAATTAACTGAGACTTCCTGTTTTACCTGTGATGATAAAGAGGAGTACGACGCAAATGGAAGGCGTCCCCAGTAGAGATGAGCGAATTCCAATTCGTAGCGAATCGGACATCAAATTTGCTTTGTAGCGATTCACAAATTCTCCAGATTCACTTTGCAAATTAGTTAAACATGGCGGCCGCACATGTTAGCTTACAGAGCTGTCTTTTGGCTGGAGCAAGGGGTTATCCATAATCCCTTGAACCCGTCCAATCACCTGTAAACCCCACTGTGATGTCAGCACCTCTCCTCCCCCTCTATATAAGGTGACTGGCTTCTAGAGGCGGCCAGTCGGCTGTGTATAGTGGAGAGTAGAGATGATCGAACTCGAACCTTCAGCATTTGATTCCCGATGCCTAGGTAATAGGCTGTATCCCTGTTTTCCAGGAGGTGCTCAGACAGTCTCCACCTTCTCCACGGAACGGAAAGGCATCAGGAATCAAATCCTGAAGGGTGGAAAAGGTTCGAGTTCAATCGAACCTGCAAAATCCCGATGTTCGATCATCTCTAGTGGAGAGTAGAGTGGATCGAACCTCGGGAAATCCTAGGTACCATCGAACTCTAACATTCACAAACATTTACAACTCATTTGTTTCCCGATCCGTGAGGAAGGAGGAGACAGCCCGGGTACCGCCTGGAATTCTGGGATACAGCCTATTAGCTATTACCCATTAGCTAGGCTGAATCCCGCACATCCAGGTGGTCCCCGGGCTGTCTCCTCCTTCCCCACGGACCAGGCAGGCATCAGCAATCTAATACAGAATACAGAGAGATAGGGACAGAGAGGAGAGATGGGGGGATTGTGTGTGTGTGTGTGGGGGGGGGGGGGGATCTGTGGGAGCAGTGAAGCCATTGTCCAGTATACCAAGTCACTGGGTGCTGGGTGTGTATTATACCAAGTCACTGGGTGCTGGGTGTGTATTATACCAAGTCACTGGGTGCTGGGTGTACATTATATCAAGTCCCTGGGTGCTGGGTGTGCATTATAGGAAGTCACTGGGTGCTGGGTGTGTATTATACCAAGTCCCTGGGTGCTGGGTGTGTATTATACCAAGTCACTGGGTGCTGGGTGTACATTATATCAAGTCACTGGGTGCTGGGTGTGTATTATACCAAGTCCCTGGGTGCTGGGTGTGCATTATAGGAAGTCACTGGGTGCTGGGTGTGTATTATACCAAGTCCCTGGGTGCTGGGTGTGCATTATAGGAAGTCACTGGGTGCTGGGTGTACATTATATCAAGTCACTGGGTGCTGGGTGTACATTATAGGAAGTCACTGGGTGCTGGGTGTGTATTATACCAAGTCACTGGGTGCTGGGTGTGTATTATACCAAGTCACTGGGTGCTGGGTGTGCATTATAGGAAGTCACTGGGTGCTGGGTGTGTATTATAGGAAGTCACTGGGTGCTGGGTGTGTATTATACCAAGTCACTGGGTGCTGGGTGTGCATTATAGGAAGTTACCGGGTGCTGGGTGTGTATTATAGGAAGTCACTGGGTGCTGGGTGTGTATTATAGGAAGTCACTGGGTGCTGGGTGTACATTATAGGAAGTCACTGGGTGCTGGGTGTGCATTATACCAAGTCACTGGGTGCTGGGTGTGCATTATAGGAAGTCACTGGGTGCTGGGTGTGCATTATAGGCAGTCACTGGGTGCTGGGTGTACATTATAGGAAGTCACTGGGTGCTGGGTGTGCATTATACCAAGTCACTGGCTGCTGGGAGTGTATTATAGGAAGTCACTGGGTGCTGGGTGTGCATTATAGGCAGTCACTGGGTGCTGGGTGTGCATTATAGGAAGTCGCTGGGTGTGCATTATGGGATATCACTGGGTGCTGGGTGTACATTATAGGAAGTCACTGGGTGCTGGGCAGGGCCGGATTAAAGAGCGGGCACCAGGGGCCTGTGCCGAGGGGCCTCCACCACTAGGGGGCCTCCACCAGCCCAAACCTGGAAGTGGTGTCTGAGAGGTAGTCCCACGCGCAAAAAGCATGTGGAAACCCTACCTGGACACAGTACTGGCCACACTGCATGCTGTCCAGGTAGGGAGGTGTAGGGTTAATCCTGTGTAAACATCTCCCTCCTGGCAGGCTCAGACTCCCCCTGGTGGGTCTTTGAATGGATTCTTCCTGTCAAGCTTCCGGGTATCTGTCTCCTGCCGAGGTCCTCACTTCCCCCTTGCCCCTCCCCAACACTGAGGAGAGGACAGCGTGGGACCTCAGCAAGAAAACCTGATCTCTCCAGCAGGGATGTGACATCATGAAGCATGCTGGAGGATCTGTCACAGTGGCTGACAGGCTGAAGGAACAGAAAAGAGCCAGAGGAGAGAAGACCTGTCATCTGCCCAGATCAGGTGAGTATGAGGCTTTGTTTTGTATTGGCACATCAGAGCAGGGATATATACTATATGGGCATTTATCAGAGCAGGAATATATATTATAGGCGCCGCCGCAGCAGCAGCCATCTACTCACCTGTCCCACACCGCAGCCGGCCCGCGATCTCTGCTGTCTCCACATCCCGTCAGGTCCCGCGATGTCACCCTGCAGCTGTCACGGACCTCCAGGCTGTGGTGAGTGAGTGGGGTGATCGGGTCGACTGGGCGGTCCCGCGCGACCCGATCACCCCAGCGCGTCCCCCACCGACCCCGGGCACTCACCACAACCTGGAGGTCCGTGACAGCTGCAGGGTGACATCGCGGGACCTGACGGGATGTGGAGAGCGCGGGCGACGGGACAGGTGAGCGGCCGCTGTCATTTTTGTTAAGTGATACTCAACAAAAATGACAGCGGGGGGGCATAATGCCACCCCCTGCCGGACCGCAAATTCTGCCGCCTGAGGCGGAAGGCTCATTCCGCCTCATGGCAGAAGCGGGCCTGAGCAGGGGTATATACTATAGGGGCATATATCAGAGCAGGGGGCATATACTATGGGGGCATATATCAGAGCAGGGGTATATACTATAGGGGCATATATCAGAGCAGGGGTATATACTATAGGGGCATATATCAGAGCAGGGGGCATATACTATGGGGGCATATATCAGAGCAGGGGGCATATACTATGTGGGCATATATCAGAGCAGGGGTATATACTATGGGGGCATATATCAGAGCAGGGGTATATATATATATATATATATATATATATATATATATATATATATAGCGCGCCTGTGTGCAGTGTATGATATATATAGCCTGTGTGCAGTGTATGATATATAGCCTGTGTGCAGTGTATGGTATTTAGCCTGTGTGCAGTGTATGATATATAGCCTGTGTGCAGTTTACGGTATATAGCCTGTGTGCAGCCTATTATATATAGCCTGTGTGCAGCCTATTTTATATAGCCTGTGTGCAGCATATGACATATAGCCTGTGTGCAGTGTATGATATACAGCCTGTGTGCAGTGTATGGTATATAGCCTGTCTGCAGCATATGACATATAGCCTGTGTGCAGTGTATGATATACAGCCTGTGTGCAGTGTATGGTATATAGCCTGTATGCAGAGTATGATATATAGCCTGTGTGCAGCATATGACATGTAGCCTGTGTGCAGCATATGACATGTAGCCTATGTGCAGCTATATATGCCATGATCCTTAGGGTATATTCATATGTACCATATCTGCTATAGATTATACACAACCTTTAAGTACTGTCTGGGTGCTCTTTACTGCTTCAGGTAGTTTATATGGTTGGGAACTGAAGATGGGACCTACACTTGCAAGTCCAGGTTCTGCCTGTGATTCACAACTGCATATGCTAGCTGTGGTGGCTAACACAGTGGGCAAGAGCACACAGAAAGTGCTAAAGTGCTGTGTTCTCACATTGAATTAAGTGGGCCCTTTTTCTAGGGCCTGGCATCTTCCTCTGCACTGCAGCCTCTAGGGACCATCATATGCAGAACAGAGGAGGATGCTGAGCCATACAGCCAGGAGTGAGAAGGGGTAGGTGCTAAGTCCCCTACAGTAATCAGCCACCTATATAGATTGCTGTATGGTTTATTTGTGGGGGAAGAAAATGGGGGGGGGGGGGGGCAACAAAATAGTTTCCCAGGGACTCCACCAACCTTAATCCGGCCCTGGTGCTGGGTGTGTATTATAGGAAGTCACTGGGTGCTGGGTGTGTATTATAGGAAGACACTGGGTGCTGGGTGTGTATTATAGGAAGACACTGGGTGCTGGGTGTGTATTATAGGAAGTCACTGGGTGCTGGGTGTGTATTATACCAGGTCACTGGGTGCTGGGTGTACATTATAGGAAGTCGCTGGGTGTGTATTATAGGAAGTCACTGGGTGCTGGGTGTGCATTATAGGAAGTCACTGGGTGCTGGGTGTGTATTATAGGAATTCACTGGGTGCTGGGTGTACATTATAGGAAGTCACTGGGTGCTGGGTGTGTATTATAGGAATTCACTGGGTGCTGGGTGTGTATTATAGGAAGTCACTGGGTGTGCGTTATACTAAGTCACTGGGTGCTGGGTGTGTATTATAGGAAGTCACTGGGTGCTGGATGTGCATTATAGGAAGTCACTGGGTGCTGGGTGTGTATTATAGGAAGTCACTGGGTGCTGGGTGTGTATTATAGGAAGACACTGGGTGCTGGGTGTGTATTATAGGAAGTCACTGGGTGTTGGGTGTCCATTATAGGAAGTCACTGGGTGCTGGGTGTGTATTATAGGAAGTCACTGGGTGCTGGGTGTGCATTATAGGAAGTCACTGGGTGCTGGGTGTGTATATTATAGGAAGTCACTGGGTGCTGGGTGTGCATTATAGGAAGTCACTGGGTGCTGGGTGTGCATTATAGGAGGTCACTGGGTGCTGGGTGTACATTATAGGAAGTCACTGGGTGCTGGGTGTGTATTATAGGAAGTCACTGGGTGCTGGGTGTGTATTATAGGAAGACACTGGGTGCTGGGTGTACATTATAGGAAGTCGCTGGGTGTGTATTATAGGAAGTCACTGGGTGCTGGGTGTGCATTATAGGAAGTCACTGGGTGCTGGGTGTGTATTATAGGAAGTCGCTGGGTGCTGGGTGTGCATTATAGGAAGTCACTGGGTGCTGGGTGTGCATTATAGGAAGTCACTGGGTGCTGGGTGTGCATTATAGGAAGTCACTGGGTGCTGGGTGTGTATTATAGGAAGTCACTGGGTGCTGGGTGTGTATTATACCAAGTCACTGGGTGCTGGGTGTACATTATAGGAAGTCACTGGGTGCTGGGTGTACATTATATCAAGTCACTGGGTGCTGGGTGTACATTATAGGAAGTCACTGGCTGCTGGGTGTGCATTATAGGAAGTCACTGGGTGCTGGGTGTACATTATAGGAAGTCACTGGGTGCTGGGTGTGTATTATAGGAAGTCACTGGGTGCTGGGTGTACATTATAGGAAGTCACTGGGTGCTGGGTGTGTATTATAGGAAGTCACTGGGTGCTGGGTGTGTATTATAGGAAGTCACTGGGTGCTGGGTGTACATTATATCAAGTCACTGGGTGCTGGGTGTACATTATAGGAAGTCACTGGCTGCTGGGTGTACATTATACCAAGTCACTGGGTGCTGGGTGTGCATTATAGGAGGTCACTGGGTGCTGGGTGTACATTATAGGAAGTCACTGGGTGCTGGGTGTGTATTATAGGAAGTCACTGGGTGCTGGGTGTGCATTATAGGAAGTCACTGGGTGCTGGGTGTGCATTATAGGAAGTCATTGGGTGCTGGGTGTACATTATAGGAAGTCACTGGGTGCTGGGTGTGCATTATAGGAAGTCACTGGGTGCTGGGTGTGCATTATAGGAAGTCACTGGATGCTGGGTGTACATTATAGGAAGTCACCGTGACCACGGTGACCATCTTAATACTGTACCTCACTGGGTGCTCATTTACCAAAATCCTCTGCTGTCCTGGGAAAACATTGATACTGCGCCGCTGTTCCACCAACATCCACTACTGTCCATGGCAAAAATTTTATGAATTTTTTTTTTAAATTGACATTTTCCAATTTTAACCCTGTCACAGCAACAGCTGCTGAAAAAGATCGCTACCCTGTAATAGTCCCACTATTGTAGCTACTATAATTTGCCTGTTTTAATGAGATTCGTTTGTATGAGATTCGCAAATATTCGTCAACTTTACGAAACAAATTTCCGGGTGATTCGCTCATCTCTAGTCCCCAGTATATAGATAATATAGTCATTCGGAGTAGAATGACCTTTGCATGCATTGCAGCAGCTCAGTTAGTATGGCTTCCTCCGTAATAAGAGCTGATTTGGCGCTGTAACCTTCTCTTCGCTATTGCACCAGGCAGAGAGATCCAGGAAGATTTTATGAAGCCAAATAAAATATTAGAGAAAAGCTTAATCATATTCTAGACAAATGTGGTGGCACTGACTTCATGGAGAAATGCAAAGTGATAGGAAGTCTAAACTATTTACATGAGAGTGTGCGCGTTTGATTAAACATCCTGTCATCTCATAAATAAAAACCTATTATTATCATTATACCTCCCAGGCAAATCCTCTGGAGCCAAACCCGGATCCTTTCCAAAGGAAACCTCGAAGCGCCAGCTGCACCAATTATAAATTTTTAACTAAATACCTCCAGTCCTCCAGGACTTATCAGCTGCTGTATGTCCTGCAGGAAGTGGTGTCTATTTCCATTCTGACACACTGCTCTCTGTTGCCACCTCTGTCCATGTCAGGAACTGTAGAGATTTGCTACTGCTCTGAACAGTTCCTGACATGGACAGAGGTGGCAACAGAGAGCACTGTGCCAGACTGGAGAGAATACACCACTTCCTGCAGGACATACAGCAGCTGATAAGTACTGGAAGGCTGGAGTTTTTTTTTTTTTTTTAACATAAATTACAAATCTATATAAGTTTCTGACTCTAGTTGATCTGAAAGAATATATTTTTTTTTTGCTGAAGTACCCCATTAGGGAACGTTCACACGTACCGGATCAGCAGCGGATTCCGCAGCGAGACCCGTTGCGGATCCTGTATTGTGAAGGTGAATGGGTCCCATACACGCAGCGGATCCGTTGCGTGTATGGGACCCGGCCCCTTTAACCCCCCCGGCCGCCTGCAGCCCCGGCCCCGAGCATACATAACCTGCTCGGCGCTGCGGCTGTGTGCGTTGCTCCCTGCTCCCCTCACTCCTCATCAGCCAATCAATGATTGGGGAGCGAGGGGAGCAGGGAGCGTCGCACACAGCCAGGGGGTTAAAGGGGCTGCGGGTGGCCGGGGGGTTAAAGGAGCTGGGGGATGCGGGCGGACGGCAGCGGGAAGGGAGTTAAAGGGGCAGGGTCCCCTACACCTTCACAGTACAGGATCCGCTGCATGTATGGGACCCATTCACCTTCACAGTACAGGATCCGCTGCATGTATGGGACCCATTCACCTTCACAGTACAGGATCCGCTGCATGTATGGGACCCATTCACCTTCACAGTACAGGGTCCGCTGCGTGTATGGGACCCATTCACCTTCACAGTACAGAATCCTCTGCGGATTGAACGTGTGAACGTACCCTTAAATCGTAATTTAAAAAAAAAAAATAATTAACTTTTGATTTGTTATTCATTAACACCAGATGCAGGTACTAACATATTTTACTTTAAAAGGTAATTTAATTTATTTACAATTTATAAGTCATTCTGAAAAGTACCATCTTCTTCCGTGCCAGTTATATACTTGTCATGTACGGCCAATTTCTTGGCACTTGTTAACATGTCATAAGAAACCATTCAATACCGATAATACAAACGTTGTAATCACAGACAGTAAGTATCCACACGTACAGAAAAGAGAAACTACAGGGCAAGAATAGTTTATATCAGGGATGGGGAACCTTGGCTCTCCAGCTGTTGCAAAACTACAACTCCCATCATGCTAAAGCTTTGGCTGTCCAGGCATGATGGGAGTTGTAGTTTTACAACAGCTGGAGAGCCAAGGTTCCCTACCCCTGCTTTATCTTGTATTCTTATAAAACTTTTGTTCACAAATCATCCAGTTGTTTGGGAGTTCATGTCTAATCTGAGGTACCAAATAAATACGAAATGTACATATATGTTTCCCAAACTATCGACTCTTGTATAATGGAATGTAAAAAAAGAACAAGTCAAGGCAAACAAACTCACATATAAGACTCCTTCTTAAAGTGGCTATCCGCTCTTTGGGGGAGATTTATCAAACATGGTGTAAAGTGAAACTGGCTCAGTTGCCCCTAGCAACCAATCAGATTCCACCTTTCATTCCTCACAGACTCTTTGAAAAATGAAAGGTGGAATCTGATTGGTTGCTAGGGGCAACTGAGCCAGTCTCACTTTACACCATTATCAATAGATGGATGTTTTTTCCCTCTAAAATCCAGTAGTGGGAAAATAGCCTAAATCTATTTGCTGATCTCTTAAAGTGTAGCTGTCATTTTAATGTCACTTTGCAGATTAAATATCAATAGTACAAGCGATTTAAAGGTTTTATTAAGCAAAAGAGTTTCCTTCTGTAGTCAAAAAGCTGTTTTCCAGCCTCCCCCCTCACTTCAAAAGAGGCAGGATTTCTGTGTCCATTATGCTCTATGGAGAGCGGAGGGGCCGAGGGGGATGAGTGAGCACAGAGAGGAGAAAAGGCAGCCCTGCACAGCACTTCATCCTGCAATCTTCTCTCACCAAGTTCCCAGATAAGCACTGACCTTTCTGACCTTTGAATCCAGCATTTTATGTGCCCAGAAAGTCTCCAAACTGTACAGCTGCTTGTCTCCTCTTCCTGCTCACTCATCCCCTCGGCCCCTCCATAGGTTATAATGGGCTCAGCAAAACCCATCTTCACTTTGCTCCTTTGTAATGAAGATGGCTTTGCCTGATAATGAGCAGATAAAAATTGAGGGGGGAAGCTGCAAAACAGCATTTTGACTACAGTAAAATACTTTTTTGGCCTAATAAAACCTATTACAGAGTTTCTTAAAATGGCTTGTACTATTGATTTCTGCAAAAATATTTTAAATGAAGTCTACCTGTCACTTAATACAAAAACACTCGACATAAAGAAACGTGTCAGACGTTTTGATCAGTTTTGTTCTTGAAAAATGAGTAGGGAGAAGCCTGCTGATGAGGGCTTCTCTCCCTGCGACATGAGACAGTCCCATAGACTCGCATAAGGAGTCATGTGCACAGACCTGGGAAGAAAACATACTTAGTTTACACTTCCCCAAAGTGCATTCTCTTCCTAGCTGTGTGCGTGTAATTGAGACAGACTCCTAATGTAAGGGCCCTATTACACGGGCGATTATCGTGCGAAAAAATATTATTCAAATTATATAAATGATAATCAGTTTGTGGAATGCAGACGATTGAAATAACATTTGTGTGTCTTGATCGTTTATTTAGATCTCAACTTAAAATCATCGTTAATAGTTCGCTAATCGCTCGCTGTCATTCCACACTCGTTCCCTCGATGGAGAAAACGGTCTTGGTAACGATCATAGTAACGATTGTAACTAACGACTATCATTCTGTGTAATATAGTAAACAATTTCAGGTTAACGATAAACAATTTATCATTTGTCGTTAGTCGTTAATCGTTAATAATCGCTTCGTCTAATAGGACCCTAGGTTTCTGTGACCATCTCCTGCTTCTCTTCACTTGTTTCAGTAACCTGTCTGAACACTTGCTGAACGGAGTGCTAGAATGAGCAGGGAGAAGCTCATGGCTGGGCACTTCTCTTCCTGGGACAGTCCCACAGAATAATGTCACATGCAAAGACCTGGGAGGAGCCTAGCACGCACTTCTCCCACCTCTTTCTAGTAATCTTACCAACTAGAATGCAAAGATGAAACTCTATGACACACCTTTTTTTTTAAAGTGACAGTGACTACTTAACATCTCTCTAAACAGTCAGATCTCACATGCAGATCTTTAGATTCCCTGTGTATACATTTTTAATATGACCTCTGACATATATCCCCCCTTACTGGGTGCTGGGGAACTTCCTGCATATTGTTACAGTACATCGGCCCCAACAAAAACATAGTAAGCAATAAACTCCTAGGCTCATATGTTGACTCCAGGTTACCAGAATTTTATCCTCAATGCAGGAGATAGAGAAAACCGTTTCAGAAAAATGAAGCTCCCACCTTTCTAGAGATGTATGAAGAAATGGATCAGCACAAAACGTTGGAGTTAAAGGGGTATTCTGCTCAAACATAAGCTTTCATATACTGCTGCCCATGGTGAGACTAACAATTCCTTCCATACTTGTTATTATCTATTCAGTCTCCTTCCCCCAGTCCTGAGCTGCTGCTTTCTACTGAAGACACAGAAAACAGTGTGAGCTGTTCTCTCTGTCTTCTCCCCCCTCCAATCTGAGACAGCTGATGTAAACACGTCCCTGGCAGGCTTTTATCTGCAATTTTATAATGCCTGGGGGGTTAATCACAGTAAGTTAATCTCAGTGAGGAATTAATTGTTAGTCTCACCAGGGGCAGCAACATATAAAAAGTTATGTTTAAGCGGAATACCCCTTTAAAAATAACACAATGATTCACCTACTAATGTACGATTTCTTGTATTCTTACATAACATGTCACATTTCATTAGGGAAGTACATCTTTTTGACTACTTAGTACATCATAAATCAACTTACTGCATATACCTGCTTCACTCTCAAGGTCACTCATATAATCCCCTTTAAATAAAAGTCTTAAAGGTGACCGTAGCTCTTGTCATCCAAACTGCAGTCGTTGCCTGAACACACCTATGATCTAGGCATTACTAGCTGATAAAGCACAACATACTGGTTCTTCTACTGGTGGTAGAGGAATAAGTTCTCACTTCCTTCCTTATCTCTACCCAACTCATCAAACATCTCAAAACTTTCCAACTTTTCAAAAAGTTTTGGTAGCCGGTAAGCCACCCATTGCACCGATCCCTCTGTATAAGAGCTGACCCCCCGACCTGCTTCTCTCGTGTTCATTTTTATCCCGTTTTTTTTTTCTGTTGTGGGATGATTCCCTTAGTTTTGTCCTGAACGTACCAAGGGTGGTTAGATGCTCGCACAGCCACGTTAGAGACTTCAGGATCCATCCAAAAATTCTCACAGTTAACCCTTTCAACAACTCTTCCGATTATACTTTGCATACAACAGAAGATGGGGGAAAAATAGAAAAAGGATTATCAATAAGAATGATACTGTCAATCCCGTTCGAGCGTCTATGTCTTCAGTTTCACTCAAAATCAGAAAAGTTTGAAGAATTTTCGATCCAGACTGTAGAGGATCTCCTCCATAGTTGCCTTACGATTTGGGCCCTTCGATAAGGTGGCGATAAATTACAGCTCGTCTGTGTATATCATACAAGGGCTGGCTTCCTCAAACAGTTCCAGCTGTACGCTGGAGGCGAACCATTTTTTCGGCCCCCCGCAGTTGTAGTTGAGCGTCGTCCTGTAAATGTTCTTGGCGTGTTTCGGGTAGATGATGGTCGTGCTCTGAAACCTCAGAGGTTTGTTGCGGGGCTCAAACACCAGCTGAGATTTGTAATTCCTCCACGTGCAGTTAGGGGTGGAGATGATGGTTTCACTGAAGGAGGTGACAGTCGGGATTGGGGCATAAAAGACGTGGTCTCGGAAATGCTTCTCGGAATCATATTTTATTTCTGAATTGCATCTGAAAATTGAAATCAGAACAAGGTTAAAAAAAACAAAAAACAGAATGAATACTTGTATAGCTAACTGCCCTTGTTCAGCATGAATATACACAGGATGGCCCACAGGGGAAGGCTGGCTACTATATAAGAGACTATGGGGGAGGGCTGGCTACTATATCAGAGACTATGGGGAGGGCTGGCTACTATATAAGAGACTATGGGGGAGGGCTGGCTACTATATAAGAGACTATGGGGGAGGGCTGACTACTATATGAGAGACTATGGGGAGGGCTGGCTACTATATGAGACTATGGGGAGGGCTGGCTACTATATAAGAGACTACAGGGGAGGGCTGGCTACTATATAAGAGACTACAGAGGAGGGCTGGCTACTATATAAGAGACTACAGGGGAGGGCTGGCTACTATATGAGACTATGGAGAGGGCTGGCTACTATATAAGAGACTACAGGGGAGGGCTGGCTACTATATAAGAGACTACAGGGGAGGGCTGGCTACTATATAAGAAACTATGGGGGAGGGCTGGCTACTATATAAGAGACTACAGGGGAGGGCTGTCTACTATATAAGAGACTACAGGGGAGGGCTGGCTACTATATAAGAAACTATGGGGGAGGGCTGGCTACTATATAAGAGACTATGGGGGAGGGCTGGCTACTATATGAGACGATGGGGGAGGGCTGGCTACTATGTGAGAGACTACAGGGGAGGGCTGGCTACTATATGAGAGACTATGGGGGAGGGCGGCTACTATATAAAATCCTACAGGGGAGGGCTGACTACTATATAAGAGACTACAGGGGAGGGATGGCTACTATATAAGAGACTACAGGGGAGGGCTGGCTACTATATAAGAGACTATGGGGAGGGCTGGCTACTATATAAGAGATTAGGGGGAGGGCTGGCTACTATATAAGAGACTACAGGGGAGGGCTGGCTACTATATAAGAGACTATGGGGGAGGGCTGGCTACTATATAAGAGATTAGGGGGAGGGCTGGCTACTATATAAGAGACTACAGGGGAGGGCTGGCTACTATATAAGGGACTATGGGGAGGGCGGCTACTATATGAGAGACTATGGGGGAGGGCTGGCTACTATATAAGGGACTACAGGGGAGGGCTGGCTACTATATGAGAGACTATGGGGGAGGGCTGGCTACTATATAAGAGACTACAGGGGAGGGCTGGCTACTATATAAGAGACTCCAGGGGAGGGCTGGCTACTATATGAGAGACTACAGGGGAGGGCTGGCTACTATATAAGAGACTACAGGGGAGGGCTGGCTACTATATAAGAGACTATGGGGGAGGGCTGGCTACTATATAAGAGACTATGGGGGAGGGCTGGCTACAATATAAGAGACTATGGGGAGGGCTGGCTACTATATAAGAGACTATGGGGGAGGCTGGCTACTATATGAGACTATTGGGAGGGCTGGCTACTATATGAGAGACTATGGGGGAGGGCTGGCTACTATATAAGAGACTACAGGGGAGGGCTGGCTACTATATAAGAGACTATGGGGGAGGGCTGGCTACTATATAAGAGACTATGGGGGAGGGCTGGCTACAATATAAGAGACTATGGGGGAGGCTGGCTACTATATGAGACTATTGGGAGGGCTGGCTACTATATGAGAGACTATGGGGGAGGGCTGGCTACTATATAAGAGACTATGGGGGAGGGCTGGCTACAATATAAGAGACTATGGGGAGGGCTGGCTACTATATAAGAGACTATGGGGGAGGCTGGCTACTATATGAGACTATTGGGAGGGCTGGCTACTATATGAGAGACTACAGGGGAGGGCTGGCTACTATATAAGAGACTACAGGGGAGGGCTGGCTACTATATAAGAGACTATGGGGGAGGGCTGGCTACTATATAAGAGACTATGGGGGAGGGCTGGCTACAATATAAGAGACTATGGGGGAGGCTGGCTACTATATGAGACTATTGGGAGGGCTGGCTACTATATGAGAGACTATGGGGGAGGGCTGGCTACTATATAAGAGACTACAGGGGAGGGCTGGCTACTATATAAGAGACTATGGGGGAGGGCTGGCTACTATATAAGGGACTATGGGGGAGGGCTGGCTACAATATAAGAGACTATGGAGAGGGCTGGCTACTATATAAGAGACTACAGGGGAGGGCTGGCTACTATATGAGAGACTACAGGGGAGGGCTGGCTACTATATGAGAGACTATGGGGGAGGGCTGGCTATTATATAAGAGACTATGGGGAGGGCCGGCTACTATATAAGAGACTACAGGGGAGGGCTGGCTACTATATAAGAGACTACAGGGGAGGGTTGGCTACTATATAAGAGACTACAGGGGAGGGTTGGCTACTATTTAGGAGACTATAGGGAGGGCTGGCTACTATATAAGAGACTACAGGGGAGGGCTGGCTACTATATAAGAGACTACAGGGGAGGGCTGGCTACTATATAAGAGACTATGGAGGAGGGCTGGCTACTATATAAGAGACTACAGGGGAGGGCTGGCTACTATATAAGAGACTACAGGGGAGGGCTGTCTACTATATAAGAAACTATGGGGGAGGGCTGGCTACTATATAAGAGACTACAGGGAAGGCTGGCTACTATATAAGAGACTACAGGGGAGGGCTGGCTACTATATGAGAGACTACAGGGGAGGGCTGGCTACTATATAAGAGACTACAGGGGAGGGCTGGCTACTATATAAGAGACTACAGGGGAGGGCTGTCTACTATATAAGAAACTATGGGGGAGGGCTGGCTACTATATAAGAGACTACAGGGGAGGGCTGGCTACTAGATAAGAGACTACAGGGGAGGGCTGGCTACTATATAAGAAACTATGGGGGAGGGCTGGCTACTATATAAGAGACTACAGGGGAGGGCTGTCTACTATATAAGAGACTACAGGGGAGGGCTGGCTACTATATAAGAGACTACGGGGGAGAGCTGACTATTATATGAGACTATGAGGAGGGCTGACTACTATATAAGAGACTATGGGGGAGGTCTGGCTACTATATAAGAGACTATGGGGGAGGACTGGCTACTATATAAGAGACTCTGGGGGAGGGCTGGCTACTATAGGAGACAATTGGGGAGGGCTGGCTACTATATAGGACACTTGGGGGGCTTGCTACTTTTTGGGCACTACTTGGAGGGCTGGCTACTATGTCGGGCAATTTTGGTTGGGTTGGCTACTACATTGGGGTTTAGTCATATCATAGTAATTTATCATAGTGCATGGGGCTGGGAGATGCAAACCACTGACAGTGCTAGGAACACGGCATGCTGTTCTGACAGAGCCAGCACAGCCGCATTTGCGCTTCAATAATTATCAAGGTTGGCCCGCGACTTTGTCCAATTTTTTTATTTTGGCCCACTGTGTATTTGAGTTTGACACCACTGGACTAGACAGTCTTTAAATGTGCCAGATGTGCCAGGCTGTTTGGTTAGGCTAGTTTTTTGGTGCAAAGTTTACACTATCTATGGTGTTAATGACCAGGCACTAAATTTCATTTTTGAACGTTTTGATCATACTTTATTATTTTTTTTCCCCTGCTATATAATGTAACAAAAAAAAAAAATAGGCAATTTTGGTGCTTTTTTGTTTTTTATTTTACGTTGTTCAGCTTAATTTTGTTATATTTTATTACACATACTACGATATATAAAATGTTTATTTACTTTTATGTGTTTTATATTTTTAATAGGGAAGGAGCGTGATTTGATCTTTTATTTATTTTTTACTTATTTATTTTTTAGATTTTTTAAGTCCACCTAGAGGACTATTACATGCAATCCTAAGATTGTTAACACATTCAAAGCTATGCCATTGATCAGTGTTATCTGCGTTCTTCACATAGAGTCTGCCTGTGGCAGAATCTATTAGAAGATGGCAGAGCTGACTGCACGGAAGTAAGTAACAGACCTCTGGCAGTAGGGGAAAACAATCAGGACAGTGACAGGAACATAGCTTAAGGCAAAAATGGTGCAGCGGCCTGTCATTAATGGTGAAAACCTCACCCTCTATGGAGCGAGCTCACTTTATAGAACTTTCCGATCCTTTGGCATACTGGTAAGTCACAGATCCTTAAGGAGTTTAATAAAATATACAAAAATTAGAATGAAAAAATGAAAAATAGGTTTCTGCAAGACACATTAGACCTCCGGCGGTATGGCTGCAATTGTCGGCATACTGCCGGGGTTCTAATGTGACTTGTAGAAACCTATTACATTTTTTCATTCTAATTTTTGCTTATTAGGGTATATTCACACGGACAGGCTCGCAGCGAGATTCTCGCTGCGAGCCCGGCAGGTCCTGGCAGTTCCCATACACTACATACTTGCTGCGGTCTAAACCGTGTGTTGCCCAGCCGCAGCCACTGATTGGCCGGACGGGAGAGCAGGACGCCGGGACCCCGTGCAGCAAGGACAGGTAAAGTATGCTTACAGCGGGGGAGCCGGGCGGGAGCAGAAGGGGTTAAGGGCGGCAGAATTACATACTCGCTGCGGTCGTTTAGACCGCAGCAAGTATGTAGTGTATGGGAACTGCCAGGACCTGCCGGGCTCGCAGTGAGAATCTCGCTGCGAGCCCGTTCGTGTGAATATACCCTTAAACATCCCTTCAAGGAACGAAATATACAAAAATTAGAACAAGAAAAAGCAATAGGTTAACCAGGCACCTTCCAGTCTGCCGAGCAGGGGGGCACCTGGTTAAATGCTTAAGCCTCCTATTGATTTCAATGGGGTTCATTACTCGAGTCGAGCACTTGAGCATTTCAAAATACTTGACTCGAGTAACAAATATTTGAGGATTTTAGTGCTCGCTCAACACTAATGTTTACTCATTGTTAACCACCTGTTTTACCTGAAAGGAATAAAGGGCTTGGGGCTTCTTTCAAATGCTGACAATGCAATACAATTGTACAGTACCTGATTTCCTGGACCGGTTCTGGATTTACTTCTATACTTTCCCCAAACACAACCGGGTGCATCCTTGGCCTCGCCTCCGGAGGGGTGTTGTTAAGAAGAAGATATGGAATCTGAAGAGGAAAGGAACAATATATTTTACAGGTATGAAAAGTTTGGTTGCATGTGTATTGACTATATCAACAAAGAGGAGAAATCCATCTAGGGCTTATATTAAATCCACCTGTAAATCACATTTTTTTTTCTCTATTTGTATTACAACACAACACACAGATTCATATCACTGCTGGGATTTGTCTGAATGAATTGTATAGCGTCATTGTAGAGAGAGTGACAGGACAATGCTGGGTCGCTTTACATCTGATCCCCTTCAATATGCAAAGAGTGCAGGAGAGATATATACTATACACAGTAGATGATCACAGCTATATACTAAACTACTGTATATAGAAGAACACAGCTATATACTATATACAGTAGATGTTTACAGCTATATACTACACTATATAAAAGAACACAGCTATATACTATAATACTGTATATAGAAGAACACAGCTATATACTATACTACTGTATGTAGAAGAACACAGCTATATACTTTACTACTGTATATAGAAGAACACAGCTATATACTATACTATATAGATAATCACAGCTATTTACTATACTATATAGATAATTACAGCTATATACTATATACAGTAGATGATTACAGCTATATACTATACTATATAGAAGAACGCAGCTTATTACTATACTATATAGATAATCACAGCTATATACTATGCTATATAGATAATCACAGCTATATACTATACTACTGTATATAGAAGAACGCAGCTATATACTTAACTATATAGAAGAACACAGCTATATACTATACAATATAGATAATCACAGCTATATACTATACTACTGTATATAGAAAAACACAGCTATATACTATACTACTGTATATAGAAGAACACAGCTATATACTATACTATATAGAGAATCACAGCTATATACTATACTATATAGAAGAACGCAGCTATATACTATATAGATAATCACAGCTATATACTATGCTATATAGATAATCACAGCTATATACTATACTAATGTATATAGAAGAACACAGCTATATACTATACTATATAGAGAATCACAGCTATATACTATACTATATAGAAGAACACAGCTATATACTATACTATATAGAAGAACGCAGCTATATACTATACTATATAATCACAGCTATATACTATATAATCACAGCTATATACTATACTACTGTATATAGAAGAACACAGCTATATACTATACTATATAGAAGAACACAGCTATATACTATACTATATAGATAATCAAAGCTATATACTATACTATATAGAAGAACGCAGCTATATACTATACTATATAGAAGAACGCAGCTATATACTATATAGATAATCACAGCTATATACTATACTATATAGATAATCAAAGCTATATACTATACTAATGTATATAGAAGAACACAGCTATATACTATACTATATAGAGAATCACAGCTATATACTATACTATATAGAAGAACGCAGCTATATACTATATAGATAATCACAGCTATATACTATACTATATAGATAATCACAGCTATATACTATACTAATGTATATAGAAGAACACAGCTATATACTATACTATATAGAGAATCACAGCTATATACTATACTATATAGAAGAACGCAGCTATATACTATACTATATAATCACAGCTATATACTATATAATCACAGCTATATACTATACTACTGTATATAGAAGAACACAGCTATATACTATACTATATAGAAGAACACAGCTATATACTATACTATATAGAAGAAAGCAGCTATATACTATACTATATAGAAGAAAGCAGCTATATACTATATAGATAATCACAGCTATATACTATACTATATAGATAATCACAGCTATATACTATACTATATAGAAGAACACAGCTATATACTATACTATATAGATAATCACAGCTAGCCCCATTTACTACACAACATTTGACCTCTACCATACAAGCGCTGGTTCTTCTAGAGATAAACCAGAACCTTTCCAGTGAGCTGAGACTTCCCAGTTACGAGGCCAGCAGTACAAGCAGTAGCAGCTTTGTTTAATGACAGACGCTATTCCAAACCACTATAAGCATAAATTCCAGACAAATGTCTTACTTTAAGGTGACAGCTTGAGTTATAGCTTACTCTCCTGCAGCCAAAAGTATAAAGGTGCACTCACACACCAAGCCTTGGCTGCTGACTGCTAGAAGATTACTTATTACCTACATTTTTAACTATTTACTTGTCAGTTATGTGATGAAAGTGTGTAGTCTACCTAGTGACCTATTATAAGATTAATAAAGACAGCGAGCAGCCGAAGAATCAGTCATCAGCCAATCGTTTTCTTCTAACATGCTTACAAATCACTGTCCGTGCATCTCTATGTGTGATAGCAATGCAGGGCTGATGGCTGATGCTAGGATAAAGGGGAAAAAAAAAAGATTATACTTACCTGTCCAGACTCCCCCGGTGTCCTGCTGCCTTGTTCCTGTGTTGTCTGCTCACCCCAGACACCTCCGACACTTCTGAACCTGTCTCTGAAGTGGCAGGCTGCTCAGCCAATCACTGGATGAGGCACTGTCCTGTCTTGGCCAGTGACTGGCTGAGCGGCCTGTCACTTTAGGGACGAGTTAAAATGTCCCTAAGATGGCTGCAGAGAGCGGGGGAACACAGGAACAAGGCTGGAGGACACCAGAGGAGCCCAGAGAGGTAAGTACATGTCTTTAATACTCTTACACCAAAGCAAAGGGCTATGGGCTAAGTAAGCTGGCGCTCCCTTAGCAAATCAGCACTCGCTTACTGTGTAATGTCGGGCCGTGTACTATGGTCCTTAGGGTGTCCTGCTGCTGTGACATTTATGATAAGCAAAATCTGTCAGAGAATCTGATAGTAAGTTTTTGTTTCTCCTACAGCACCACCACAGGAGAAATAAAGCATTACACAATTCCTCATGAAATTAATTGGATGTCTGTGTAATAAGCATCTACACGCCAAAAATTTCATATGGTAGTGTCCCACAATATTCTGTACAATGATCACTATTAGGAGTTGTCTGTGGACATAATTGTTTATATCTATCTATCTATCTATCAAGCTGGGGACATGTTAAAAATGTTTTTATAAAACATACTCACCTCCCCTAATCCCTCACAGGTGCTGTTCCAAGTGCATCCCAGTCTCTTTTCATCACTGACGCTTTCTGATTCCTGTGATGAGTAATTTCAGTAGGAGCTGCTTGCTCAGCGGTCCCCCACGTCAGACAGTGATTGGCTGACAGCGGACAGTTTCTGCTAAGACTACACCATACAGGAACAAAGAAGCTGCAGTGATAAACAGGGATTGGGAGACATTGGAATAGGAGCTGTGAGGGATTGGGGGTAGGTGAGTATGACATTTTTTCTTTATGTCCCTAGACAACCCACTTTTATACCGTTTTCATATACAGTATGGTGTATATTCACACATGCTTCTATAAAAAAAATGCTGCAATTATGGATGTGTTTAGCACTAACGCTAATGTTAGCCTCCAAAGACCACCAATCTGTACTCTAAGTAACAATCTTCTTGAGACTCATCTTGTGAAAGAGTTCACTGGCACTATTCTATTTGCTATGGCTAACGAGCAGTATAACGACGTACAATGTGGCCTTAAGCCGATCTGCAACGGTGGTGCTCCTCACAGTAAAAGGCAAATATGAATACAGTCCGATAAATAGAAAGAAGCTGAGGGCACTCACCCTTGTGTTGCAAGATTTCTTTATTCGAAAGTGCAGTTAAAACTTCCGTGAGACATCTCTCTCTTGGGCAGACGCCATACCGCTTCACAGCGTAAACATCATGATGGCCATTTCACGCGCATGCGCGCTTCATCGGATGCGTATGAAATGGCCATCATGATTGTTACGGAGGTTTTAACTGCACTTTTGAATAAAGAAATCTTGCAACACACGGGTGAGTGCCCTCAGCTTCTTTCTATTTATCAGACAATCTTCTTGAGACATAACATACTGCTTTTCCCCTTTGCCGGTAAATTCTGGGTTTCAAAATCATTTTCCAAACTGGCAATTACTAAAAGGAAAGTATACAATTGTATCGACTTTAACCCTCAGAATGTACCGACTTCCACCCTCAGAATGTACTGACTTCAACCCTCAGAACGTATCGACTTCAACCCTCAGAACGTATCGACTTCAACCCTCAGAACGTATCGACTTCAGCCCTAAGAACGTATCGACTTCTACCCTCAGAACGTATGGACTTCAGCCCTAAGAACGTATCGACTTCAGCCCTAAGAACGTATCGACTTCAACCCTCAGAACGTATCGACTTCAACCCTCAGAATGTATCGACGTCAACCCTCAGAACGTATCGACTTCAACCCTCAGAATGTATCGACTTCCACCCTCGGAATGTATGGCGATGCTATAAGATCTATTATAAGGAGACTAACGCTAAGCTCCTTGTTTTTTGCAGATGGAAAAAGCCTGGGGCCCGGGCTCTCCCCACATCTGCGGTTCAGAAATAAGAAGCAGGCTAACATGTTTTAGCATTTCCCAGTTCTAGATCCCAGTCCTATAAATGGCCTCCAGCCTATCTTACAAAACATCCTTACAAATGAATGCAGCGTTTCATGCTGACTTGGCTTCTGAAGAAGGAAATGCCATTGGCGCTCTTCTTCATATTCCGGGGCTTTCTACAATAACAGCTTACACACAGCTCAGGGTGCTACGGGCTGGAGACCTGATATATTTCCCTAAATGTAGGGACATACTGTGGAGCAGCCATGATGTATATATACTAAAGTGACTAAAGAGATTGTATTATTTTCTATGCTGGATACAAGGAATAGCAAAAATGGCGGCTACAGCCTATAAAACAATGCATCCAGAATATTTCCTACCACCCAACAGTGATAGATGTATCAGCAATGACGGTTGTGACCTTACATAGAAGAATAGGCTCCATAATCAGACCTGGGAGACACAGTGACTTATCTACCACAGATAGGTTCTGCTACCTAGGTTTTTTGGCCGTTTATTTGAATGGTCATCATTTTGGAGCCATAACGGGCATACTTTGCATAAAGCGGCTGCGTTTTGGCACCAAAATGACGGCCACATAAAAACGAAACAAAAAATGGCAGCGAAATGCATGAAGGCGCCAATAGTTCAAGAATGAACCAGGAAATAGCCGGGACATGAGACAATGGAAGGTTGTTTCCGCCACTGGACAAATCAGAAGGCGGCATTGCTTCTACTACTGAGCCACCAGTGATCAGGCAGTGTTTTTACCAATGAGCCACATGGGATAAAGAAATGTTTTTATCACTGAGCCACCAGGCATCAGGAACTGTTTTCACCACTAAACCACCAGGAAAATGTTTTTACCACTGAACCACCAGGCACCAGGAAAATGTTTTTACCACTGAACCACCAGGCATCAGGAACTGTTTTCACCACTGAACCACCAGGCATCAGGAACTGTTTTCACCACTGAACCACCAGGCATCAGGAACTGTTTTCACCACTGAACCGCAAGGAAAATGTTTTTACCACAGAACCACCAGGGATCAGGAAATGTTTTACAAGTACTGAGAAAGGACACATTATGCAAAAGAAGAACCAAAGCACAGTAGGTGTTGCTACTAGTAGGTGTATTTTGAGCCATTAAGTTTTGGCAGTCAATGGTCATATAGTATGCACACTTGAAAGTACCGCTACAAAACAGCACCAAACCGCTTGTACCTTCAGCTGATTTTAATCCAAGATCTGTCCTGGGGTCCGTTTGGCAGGTGATGCAGTTATTGTTTTAAAAAACAACTTTTAAACTTGCAGCCCTATGTCAAATTGATGTGGCCTAGAGTGTCTGTGCCCTAGGCCTGCAGCGCCTCTCCATGCCTCCTCATCATTAGGAATGCCCCTAGAAGGATTTCTCCTATTAATCACTTGTCAGAACACTGCACATGGGCCTTAACGATCCAGCACATGTGCAGTGTTCAGACAGGTGATGAATAGCAGAGATCCTCCCAGGGCATTCCTAATGGTGAAGAGGGAGAGGCGGTGCAAGCCTAGGGCACAGGCACTTAAGGCCACTCCAATTTGACACAGGGCTGCAAGTTTTAAAGTTGTTTGTTAGGTCAATAACTGCATCACCTGCCGAACGGACCCCAGGACAGATCTTGGATTAAAAGCAGCTATCTGACGGTACAAGCGGTTGGGGGGGGGGGGGGGGGGGCAGATTGTGGGTACAGAGTCACTTTAAGAGGAAAGATATATAGAAGTGAATAATCTGTTACTACTTAGTACACCATACTTTTTCACACACAGGCACACACCACTTATTTCTCTGTACCCAAATATATGATTCAATTACTGTATCTGCACACATTAGAGTCTCCAGATACTGCGCCATTTTATATATGTGAAAATCGAAGGTAAAAATAAAAAAAATATATAAAAAGGGTTGCGTACAGCCAAAAGAAACTCTGCGTGAAGCGTCTAAGTGCGCATTTGCATACTGTTATTCTGAATATAAAATCAGCATGGTTTATGGAACGGCCAGACTTTATAGTGGGCAATGAGACGGCCGGTGACAGCCAAGAAAGAAAAGTCTTGGCACGAAAAATTCACTTTCCAACCAGAATGGAACTGAAGCTCTTGCACAGTGTCACGTTTCTCCTGAAATCAGCAATACACCTCAAAAGATTTTACGTTTTAATTCCTCTTGGCCTTTCTCTTATTACAAATGAAGCAGAAAAGAGGGAGAACTCACAAAAATATCTCAATATATAGCAGAGCTGAATAGGTCATTGAGCGCTTTCTTCTTTGTATTGCGCTGCAGAGAGCACAAAGTCTACCTGGCGCCAAATTTTTATTTAAAAAATCAGCAGGGGTTGTGATCACAAGCGGTTCTGCAATATACTTACTTTATTTCTTTAGGTTTTCTATGTTTAAATCAACATTATACATATGTAGTGTCTGACCGGTCACCTGTTGAGTTGTTCCTGGGGACGTTACTTCTATGGTGGTTGGTCGGTGGTGCAGTATAGCTCAGCCGGTGATAGTTCTGTCGTGACGCCAGTGCTAACTCGGCACACAGGTGTGATGGTATACCTGCTTTGTGTAGTGGCTGGCTATACTGATACCCAATGGTCGGTGACCTACCGGGTTGTGAGGGGGTCCTTGGGCTCTTATCACGTTGGTCCGGAGTGGAGAGATGACCCACCCGGACTGTTGGTACCACCACCCACAGAAAGGGGAAAATGACCCAAGGACAGTGTAGCCTGTGTATATCGGTGCTGCTGCAATGATCACTGAGTCCCAGTTGAATAAATAAACTGATCTTTACTGATAAGTCTCTTGGAACACAGGATAAGAGGATACTGTCACGGCCGCAGCGGCGTCCCGCGTTCCGGGCCGCCGCCGCGACCGCCTCCTGCCCCATGCAGCAGCCGGTGTCCATAGTCAGGGACCCGGCGCTGCTATTACTTCGGCCCCGGGGGGCGCCTCACCTCTCCACGCTCCTGTCTCTCGCTGTGCCGGCCGGCGCGCGCGTCCCCGCCTCCTAGGGCGCGCGCGCCGGCTGTCTCAGATTTAAAGGGGCAGTGCGCTCCTAATTGGTAGTTGCACCCAATCACTCCCCTATAAATCCCAGCATGCCCTGTCCCTTGTGTTGGAGCCTCTACATGCTTCCCATAGCGTTTGGCCCAGCTCCCTGTTGTTCCTGATTCCTGTCCACTACCTGGTCCCTAGTCCTTGTTCCTGGTTCCTGCTTCCCCGTTACTCTATTGCTCCTGTCTTCAGCCTGTCTCCTCCGGTCACGACTACAGACCTCTGCCACTACCATCTCCTGCCTACTGCTCCTGCCACGCCTCGCCTGCCATCACCAGCAACCAAGCTAGGGGTAGCGACCTGGGGGTCGCCTGCCGCAGCAAGTCCATCCAGCCTTGCGGCGGGCTCTGGTGAAAACCAGCGGCCCCTTAGACTCCGCTCCCTGGTGAGGTTAGTGCCATCGCTGGTGCCGGTCCAGTGGATCCACTACTCCAGGCGTTAAAGTAGGCTCCAACCATGGATCCCGGCGAGGTGCCTGATCTCCGTGACGTCGCCAGAGTGGTCGCTCAACAGGCGCAACAAATCCAGAAACAGTCGCAGCAGATCCAGCAACTCACTGCCGCCTTACAGCGCACACCACCTCCTGACGCTGTTTCTACACTCCGACTTGCTCTCCCAAGCAAATACTCTGGTGACTCTAAGTTGTGCAGAGGATTCCTGACTCAGTGCACCATGCATATTGAACTTTTAAGTAGTCAGTTTTCCACCGAGCGCTCTAAAGTGGCTTTCATCATCAGCCTATTGGAGGGTAGAGCCCTGGCCTGGGCCACGCCACTGTGGGACCGTGATGATCCTGTTGCTGCCAATCTCCGGGCCTTCCTATTCGAGTTTCGCTCTGTCTTTGAGGAACCTGCCCGTGCTTCTTCAGCCGAGACTGCTCTCCTCAACCTCTCTCAAGGGAGCTCCTCTGTTGGTGACTACGCCATCCAGTTCCGTACCCTGGCGGCTGAATTGGACTGGAATGAAGCCGCTCTAATAGCCACCTTCAAGAATGGCCTATCCAGTCAAGTGAAAGACGTGCTTTCCGCCCGAGACCTACCTACCTCCCTGAACGAACTCATCCTACTGGCCGCCAGAGTTGATACTCGTTTTTCGGAGAGGGAGGAGGAGGTTCGGCATGAACATCTACTAAGCCGTTCCCGTCTCCATCCCCAGCTGGCGCCGGTTTTCCAGAATCCTGACTTTCCGATGTCCCAGCCCTCTCCTGATATTCCTATGGAGGTGGAACGGGCTCACCTGACGCCTGATGAAAGAATCCGTCGTCTGGAGTTGAATCTCTGTCTCTATTGCGGTGGTTCAGATCACTTTCGGCTGAGATGTCCTCTACGTCCTCAAACGTCCGGAAAATGCTCGCACCTAGGTCCGGTGGGACAGGTGTCCCTAGGTGTGAATGCCACCCTTCCAAGTCTGTCTATGCCAGTTTCCATCCGGACTCCCTCAGGACAAAATCACCAGACTACTGCCTTTCTCGATTCTGGGTCAGCAGGCAGTTTTATTGCGGCTACATTGGTCCAAAGATGGCAGCTACCCGTGACCCGCCTAGCCAGGCCCCTGACTATCTCCTCGGTCACGGGCGAAATTCTTACCGACCATGTGCACTACCAGACCGCACCTCTAGTCCTCCAGGTGGGTCCTTTACATCAGGAAAAGATATCCTTCTACGTCCTGCCCCATTCTTCCCCCACCGTTCTCCTGGGACTCCCTTGGCTGCAATTACATGCCCCTAAGCTGGACTGGAGAACCGGGGAGATTCTCAGTTGGGGTCAGGACTGTTCCAGCCAGTGTCTCAAGTCACCTCAGCACCTCACCAAGCACTCTATGTCCTCTTACCACCGGGAGAACTTACAGAAGGATCTCTTCCACAAACCCACATCCCCTTGCCACGTTATATCTCCTGATTGTCTAGTACCAGTCGTCACCTCTACTCTTCGGAAAGTACCCCCCGGAAAGACCCATGTTCACCCTGCGCTTCGAAGAGGTATTTTGAAGTGGGGACATTCCTCATTGGAGGCCGGGCACTCTGGAGTCCGTAAGACCGGCCAACGGATCTCCCGCCACTACTGGTGGTCCAGTCTGTTCCAAGATGTCAAAGACTTTGTGGCTTCCTGTGCCATCTGCAGGCAAGAAAGAGGGGGAGGCCAAAGGGGGGGGGTACTGTCACGGCCGCAGCGGCGTCCCGCGTTCCGGGCCGCCGCCGCGACCGCCTCCTACCCCATGCAGCAGCCGGTGTCCATAGTCAGGGACCCGGCGCTGCTATTACTTCGGCCCCGGGGGGCGCCTCACCTCTCCACGCTCCTGTCTCTCGCTGTGCCGGCCGGCGCGCGCGTACCCGCCTCCTAGGGCGCGCGCGCGCCGGCTGTCTCAGATTTAAAGGGGCAGTGCGCTCCTAATTGGTAGTTGCACCCAATCACTCCCCTATAAATCCCAGCTTGCCCTGTTCCCTGTGTTGGAGCCTCTACATGCTTCCCATAGCGTTTGGCCCAGCTCCCTGTTGTTCCTGATTCCTGTCCACTACCTGGTCCCTAGTCCTTGTTCCTGGTTCCTGCTTCCCCGTTACTCTATTGCTCCTGTCTTCAGCCTGTCTCCTCCGGTCACGACTACAGACCTCTGCCACTACCATCTCCTGCCTACTGCTCCTGCCACGCCTCGCCTGCCATCACCAGCAACCAAGCTAGGGGTAGCGACCTGGGGGTCGCCTGCCGCAGCAAGTCCGTCCCGCCTTGCGGCGGGCTCTGGTGAAAACCAGCGGCCCCTTAGACTCCGCTCCCTGGTGAGGTTAGTGCCATCGCTGGTGCCGGTCCAGTGGATCCACTACTTCAGGCGTTACAGATACGTGACTGATACAGACTTGCTTTCACTGAATCTGTGCTGAGAGATGCTAAAGTGCTGAGGTAGAACAGTAGTGCTGGTTTGGTTGAGTAGAGAGCCCAAACCCAATTTAGTAGAGTGCTCTGCCGGAACTTGTGAAGAGAAATACTTGAAGAAATACTTGAAAGAAGAATGCTTGTGTCCGTGTTGTGACCTTTGTCGCTACAAACCACCTTCTGCCCTGCAGTGTCGGGTTACCTGTCCTACAGGGGGGACACAAGCCCCAGTCTTGGTTACCTGAGTTGAGCAGAATGTCCGAGTATGTCCCGGTGTCACCTGCGCTGTGAGTATGTAGGCCTTGGATACGGCTGCTTTGCTCTATCCGGGTCAGTTCCTCTGCTTTTAGGATACCGCCCTGCACTGTATAGAGAGGTTCACGACGTGGGTTGAGGTGTCCTCTGTTAAGTGTTTAGCACTGCATCTTGACTATAAGTGTAGCTTTAGGAAAGAAAGTCTCTGCGTTCTCCATACGTGTCTCCTAACATCACAGCTGGTCTGTCCCGGACAAGGAACCTGGCATAGCCAGGCTCCTGGCTAAGTTCAGCAGGGATGCCTGATCTGTGTGTCTTGCTCCACTGAGAATCAGAAAAGAACTAACAATAGAGGTCCTATACTTCCTCCCCCTATATGACTACTTCCTACAGGATGTATGTAACAGCTCCTGTGAGTGGTGGAGAAGAGAGTGCATAGAAGAGAAGAGCATCGGTGCACAGAATCCCAAAATACAACAATAACCCTTGATTTACTATAGCTGTGCGACATACATAAATATGGGACACCACACGTTCGGCCAAACTGTTTTTTTTTTTTTGTTTTTTTTTAAAAAGACCAAACACAGGAAGTCCCTATCCTTTGTGCGCTCACACAAGAAAAGACACCTGTCCACCATGCAGGTTGTACATCAACTCAGGGTAATTAATTTATACTAATTATATTATTAACTTTTGCTAATTATAGTATCAGCTCTACAGCTTACCAGGAGACAATGCTCTGTGTTATATAACAATTCAGTCAGTATAACGTCACTGTGTGGTTACAGTGGTTTAGGTGCTGTGTGACAGGAGAGCTGACCATACAATGCAAGCACCCCCCGGGATTCTCTCCTACTGAATGTGAACGTGCAGCAGCTGTACACATGCACAGTGAAGGGAGACACCTATTGGCTATATGTATAGTATTGATTTGAACATAGAAAACTTTTTAAAAAATTGAGTATATTGCAAAACTGCCTGCGATTAAAACCTCTGTTAATTACTTTAAAAAATAAATAAAAAAAATCCATGACATTACTATACCTTGTAAGGTTTCACTACAGTCCTGTACAAAATGAATGACCATTTATTGTAGCACGATAAACTACATACTTCATATATACTACTCTGCAATGCTACCTCTAACCACAAGAGGCACTGGTAGGCCGCTAAGCCAATGGCTTATTGCTGTATCGGTCAGAGCGCCGCAGCATTTAACTGTGAGCCTTATCACTAGATGAGTAAGTTTTAAAAAGTACTTTTTTGGGACATATAAGTAACACTGATAGCCTTATGGGGGGCATGTAGGAGCTTATGTATATCAGTAGGTTAGATAAATATAATCTGTGTATACCCTCCTCCTTGGCGTCTCCTGTGCAATGGGGGGGGGGGGGCTATGTCTCTTACCTTCCTCCTCACCGTCGTTGTGGTACAGTTAGTGTTATGCTCCACAGTCTGGTAAGAGGGTTAGGAGCACTACCCAACCCCCATAGCGCCGATCTGGCCCTCCCCCGGATGGCCTGTTCCATTATCATGCTGGGGGTGGATTGGCGTTATGGGGGAGGGGCAGTACTCCTAACAGTCTCACCATATAATGGAGCAAGCGACTAACTGCACCGTAACAGCGCTGAGGATGAAGGTGAGAGACATACCCTCCTCCTCAGCATCTCCTGTGCAATAGGGACATATCAGCAGGTTAGATTAATCTAACCTGCTGATAGTTTCCCTTTAAGGGGGCGTTCACACATACAGGATCTGCAGTAGATTTAAAGTTGAAGATTTGCTTTGAATCTAATTTGGGCCATCGAAGATCCTGTAGGTGTAAACGCACCCTAAAGGGGTTATCCATTATTAGAAAAACATGGCCACTTTCTTCCAGAGACAGCACCGCTCCAGTTCAGGTGTGGTTTGCAATTAAGCTCCGCTCACGTCAATGGAACAGAGTCGCAAAACCTAGAGACAAAAGTGGTGTTGTCTCTGGAAAAAAGTTGCCATGTTTTTGTAGCACTGGATAATCCCTTTAAATAACTTTGCTTACCTGCAGGCTTGAATAGATAACAATGTAGGGTTAGTAATATTTTCACCGCCTATTTACTAGAACATCGACTCACACCAGTCAGGAGAATATGGTGACTCCAGACAATGTTTCCTGGAAAATTGATGCAAGCCTTTATAGCCCCCCCCTTACATTTCCTAACACCAGTGAGGCCTGCTTCTTCCAGATTCCCCCAGCTGTCTTGTAAGGTACAATACACTATAGCAGGTCAGGTCTGTGTTATTGCTCAACTTTGTTTTTCAGTTTTATCTCCACACCACATAATGGAGTGTTTGTATTGGATTTACTGTCCTCACTTCCAGGACTCCTTGTTCTTCTTTATGCTGTAGATAGTTCTTAAAGGGGCAGTTCACAAAAAAAACAACAAAAAAACATTCTTTCAAATCTGGTGTCAGAGATTTTTTTATTTACTTCTATTAAAAAAATCTCAGGTTTTTCAGTACTTATCAGCTGCTGTATGTCCTGCAGGAAGTGGTGGATTCTTCCCATTCTGACATTCTGCTGTCTTTTTTTTTTATTTACTATGGGTTTTCCCACAGTTTTGGTTTTGCATCTACTTTGAGCTTAGCTGACCAACTCTAAAGGAGACGTCAAGAAGAAATAAAAATTTCTAGCAGGAAGGAACATAATAAAGAAGCCTTACTCATCTCTCCCTGTGCCGTACTTACCCTTTCCCTGTGCCTCAGTAGCGCTGTCTCACTGCTCCGGGACACCTGCCTGGCTCAGGTATTTCCTGCTCCAGCAAAGTCATGACTCAGATAATTAATTGCCTGCTCAGCCAATCAGTGACTGGGGGGCTTCGTTCCTGTTACTGATTGGCTGATCCATCAGCCGGGCTGGGCATTTCCCCCCGAGTCATAACGACATCGGAACTTGGGGAAAATGAGTTCCGGCTGGGGCCCTGTAGTCTGTAACGCGATGTTTCGGGGGCAATGGGACAGGTAAGTAGTGTTTTTTTTATTATACCCCGCCCTGTGCCTGCTTACAAATAATTATTGACATGAATGACATCTGTAGAATAAAACTGGTTGTTATTTTGACTAGAGACGAAAAAATCTGATTTGTTTAGCTTCGTTGCTCATCTCCCTTTAGGCCATCGGCTCCAGTAATCTCTCATTTCGACGGTGTGTGAAAACAGCCTCAGGCCGGGTTCACACTACGTGAGACACCAGCTATTATTTCTTTAGAATTATTTTTTAAATAGCAGCCGCACAACACTGACAGTTCAGACCATGTAAAGTGCGGCTTTGCCAGCACTTTACATTGTGTGCTATGGGTAATTGGGATGCGGGCACACTGGAATGTGCCCGCATCCCAATTACCCATAGCACACAATGTAAGTGTTGTGCAGCCACTATTCAATAAATAGCGGCCGCACGAAACTGACATGTCAGTTTTTTCCTTGCAGCAGGAGTGTATACAGAGTGTATGAACTGCGGACAGGTTTCCATTACAAGCAATTTCAATTAATAACGTCGGTGATTGCAAAACTGCATTTACGGCCATTGTTTAATGAAATAATACGTTGTGTGAACATAACCTCAAGTGGCCAGTTTTCATATTGGTGCAGTTTGGTGTAAAATAGCGCACACGAAACACCAGCCAAATACACTCGGGGCAATCAGACACGTAATTTTGGAAATCCCATCAATCACAGGAAAGGGTTAAGTACACTGCGCAGGCTGTTCCAATAGAAACGATTATTGTAGTTTGATCCCAATAAGAGGTATCATTCTGCTGGAACAAGATGTCAATAATGCCACTAAGAGCTGCCATGCCGGCCGTATTTACCTTGGAATATTCTGTGTGTTTCAGCCCTGAACAACCTATTTATGCAAACAGGGATTAGTGAGCAATGTTTGGACAATGACGTTAGTGTTGGATTAGAAAATAATTCCTCTCATATCACGTTAATATGTTTTTCATGTACTTAACGTGTGCTGTACAGTGATAGCCTCTTTTGTATTGCAGTCAGATATAGGCTTTGTATAAACTACCATCCATTGAAAGAAACTTTTATCATTATTCTTTTTTACTTTAATCTAAAATGATGAATGGTGAAAGTATGGATAGTAAAGGGGTACTCCGCCGAAAATCTTTTTCTTTCAAATCAACTGGTGTGAGAAAGTTATACACATTTGTAATTTAGTATTTAAAAATATCTAGTATTCCAGTACTTATCAGCTGCTGTATGCCCTGCAGGAAGGGGTGTATTCTTTCCAGTCTGACACAGTGCTCTCTGCTGCCACCTCTGTCCATGTCAGGAGAGGTTTTATGCGGGTTTTACTACTGCTCTGGACAAATCCTAACAGCACTCCAGTGTCAGGCCATGTTCACGCAACGTAAGTTCCGTAGTAATCACGACCGTTGTTGCAACGGTCGTGATTACTACAGAACTTACGTTGTGCTGAAGGCTGAGGGGATCCCGGCCAGAGTGTATACACATAGAGGGAGATTTATCAAACCTGGTGTAAACTGGCTCAGTCACCCCTAGCAACCAATCAGATCCCACCTTTCATTTTCCAAAGAGTCTGTGAGGAATGCAAGGTGGAATCTGATTGGTTGCTAGGGGCAACTGAGCCTGCTTCACTTTATACTATGTGGAAGATTTATCAAACATGCTGTAAAGTGAAGCTGGCTCAGTTGCCCCTAGCAACCAATCAGATTCCACCTTGCATTCCTCACAGACTCTTTGGAAAATGAAAGGTGGAATCTGATTGGTTGCTAGGGGCAACTGAGCCAGCTTCACTTTACAGCATGTTTGATAAATCTTCCCCATAGTATACACTCCGGCCGGGATCCCTAGCCACGCCGCAAGAAACTGACATGTCATTTTTTTGCGGCCGCTATTCAATGAATAGCGGCTCCGGCTGCACGCTCCATTGAGTGCAGCGGGGAATTCTCATGTGGGTGTGCACGGATGCGAACAGCGGTAAAGATCATCTAACCGGTACTGCAGTACTGGCCGGGATGATCTTTTCTTACACCGGCCATTCCGTGACCCGGAACGTGTGAACATAGCCTTAGACTGGAAAGAATAGCAAAACCCCATAGAAAACCTCTCCTGCTCTGGACAGTTCCTGTCTCGGACAGCGGGAGCAGCAGAGAGCACTGTGTCACACTGAAAAGAATACACCACTTCCTGCAAGGCATACAGCAGTTGATAAGTACTAAAAGACAGGAGATTTTTAAGTAGAAGTAAATTACAAATCTACATAACTTTCTGAAACCAGTTGATGTAAAAGAAGGAAAAAAAAAGATATTCGCTGGACTACCCCTTTAAGAAATAGACTTCATCCCAAAATACTAGAAACAGTTCTCGTCTACAATGAATTTGTGTGTTATCTGTCCATTTAGTGAGCAGCATGCTGCTGGAGCCAAGATAAACAGCTGTTACAGTCAATGCAGATGACCAAGAACTGACACAGACTGAGGGATGGATTATCTGAAGATGGCGGGTGAGTTTACTGCCCATCTCCAGTTACTGACCCTATTAACTGCTGAAAAACATGCCCGGCTTTCCTGCTGTGTAGAGCTAAACAAATACAGAAAACAGAGGATTTAACAATGAATAGATTGTGTTCTTGCTAAACATCTGCTGGGAAAGTCTGTGGGTGGCCGGTGCCAACTGGTGCACGGATCCCTAGTGTTTTATACCGTGATGATAACAGTGGCAATACACAGATAAAGAAGCTGATAATCAGCTGATATACTATAACAATAATCAATCAGCTGATATACTATAACAATAATCAATCAGCTGATATACTATAACAACTAACTAAGGAGACACCATCATCTTCCATAATGGAGTTGACAATGCTGGAGATTTTGGTTATAGCGTCTGTAGTAGTTAAAGGAGAAGTCCGGCAAAAATTTGTATTAAAGTATTGTATTGCTCCCCAAAAGTTATACAAATCACCAATATACACTTATTACATGAAATGCTTATAAAGTGCTTTTTTTCCCTGCACTTACTACTGCATCAAGGCTTCACTTCCTGGATAACATGGTGATGTCACTTCCTGGATAACATGGTGATGTCACTTCCTGGATAACATGGTGATGTCACTTCCTGGATAACGTAGTGATGTCACTTCCTGGATAACATGGTGATGTCACTTCCTGGATAACATGATGATGTCACTTCCTGGATAACATGGTGATGTCACTTCCTGGATAGCATGGTGATGTCACTTCCTGGATAGCATGGTGATGTCACTTCTTGGATAACGTAGTGATGTCACTTCCTGGATAACATGGTAATGTCACTTTCTGGATAACATGATGATGTCACTTCCTGGATAGCATGGTGATGTCACTTCCTGGATAGCATGGTGATGTCACTTCCTGGATAACATGGTGATGTCACTTCTTGGATAACGTAGTGATGTCACTTCCTGGATAACATGGTGATGTCACCTCCTCGCTAACATGGTGATGTCACTTCCTGGATAACATGATGATGTCACTTTCTGGATAACATGATGATGTCACTTCCTGGATAGCATGGTGATGTCACTTCCTGGATAACATGGTGATGTCACTTCTTGGATAACGTAGTGATGTCACTTCCTGGATAACATGGTAATGTCACTTTCTGGATAACATGATGATGTCACTTCCTGGATAGCATGGTGATGTCACTTCCTGGATAGCATGGTGATGTCACTTCCTGGATAACATGGTGATGTCACTTCTTGGATAACGTAGTGATGTCACTTCCTGGATAACATGGTAATGTCACTTCCTGAATAAAATGGTGATGTCACTTCCTGAATAAAATGGTGATGTCACTTGCTGGATAACATGGTGATGTCACGACCCGACTCCCAGAGCTGTGCGGGCTGTGGCTGCTGGAGAGGATGATGGCAGCCTTGATGCAGTAGTAAGTGCAGGGGAAAAAAAAACACTTTATGTGCATTTCCCATAATAAGTGCATATTGGGGATTTGTATAACTTTTGGGGGGGCAATACAATACTTTAATAAAAAATTTCGCCAGTCTTCTCCTTTAAAGGGGAACTCTTCTGCTGCAAACTGAACAGACATTACAACGTTCCATAACTTTGTATTGTCTTGTAATTATTATTCTGTGCTTCTTCACTTAGCAGATCAAGAGCTTGGGAAAGCCTCTTTGACTCCTACTACCAGAGTATAAAAGCATTTCTCTACATCCTGGAAGCACAGCTGGATATATGACCGGTACAAAGTGTCTCCTTGTCCTTACAGCTATCTTAAAGTGTCAGCAGTTTGGAACATAAATCATAGCTGATAGATTCCCATTAAAGGGAAACTAAGAGCAGGCGCATAAGCTGCCCCCATTCTATCCATGGCGGGTCCTGGCTGTCAGTGATAGCCGGGCACCTGCCGCCACTGCTGGGACCTGAGCTGAGCTCAGATTGCGGTAGTTAACCCTATAAATGTTGTAACGTCCAGGTGGTAGCTATGACAACTGGAGGCTTCCCTGATCAGCTGTGGCTTTGACAGGACTGCAGTGTATTATACCTGTCATCAGGTGGGACAGTAAGATAAAGTAAAAAAAAAAAAAAAAATAGTGCAATATCCACACAATTCCCATAGCCCCCAATGTTATAATAAATGTAGAAAAGAAAGAAAAAGAAAAAAAGTACACATATTTAGTATCGCTGTGTGTGTAACCATGCTGGCAATAAAATTATCATGAATAAACCCATACAATGACCGCAGAGAATACCAGTTCCTGACATGGACAGAGGTGGCGGCAGAGAGCACTGTGTCAGACTGGAAAGAATACACCACTTCCTGCAGGACATACAGCAGCTGATAAATACTGGAAGACTTGAGATTTTTTAATAGAAGTAAATAACAAATCTATATAACTTCCTAACATCAGTTTATTTGAGAGAAAAAGAAAATCAGTTCGGAGTTCCCCTTTAAGCCTAGAATTGTGACTTTTCTCATCAATCTCCGAATGTCCCCAAAGTTGGACTAGATTTCCTTTCCCAGTCCCAAATGTGTCAAATAAATGATGACATTTGACGCATATTATTGGAGCTGAGTAAATTCTGTAGACCTGTGTTAGGTTGATGGGATTTATAGCCCCGCACACCTCTATGAGCACTGACATCACAGTATATCGGCTTACACTTTTACAGTGCGGCTGTAAACAAGACTTGGCTCCGTGAGGTCTGGCACAGGGGCACCTGTCATATTTAAACTATCTGAAAGATTGACACAGAAAGACGATCCTTCATCTATGGAATTCTGAGCTTACGCCCTTCCTTCCGACTGCACACAGGCCTAATAGTAATAGCCATGGATTAAAGTTACAGGGATAGAATAATCATTTGCTTTTCTCGGCTCCTCCAGCTTCTGGTTATGGTCAGGCTGTAATGCATAGAAGCAGCCAGTAGGGGGAGACATAAACCATTTGGCAGAATTTGCCCCCAGGAAGCTTGCTGGCAATGTAGTGCAGCCATCCATCAGAGTCACTGGGCTCTTCTCCCACTTTGGTCTTGAACTTTTGCTGGGTGATTAATTTCACTAAATGACAACTTCACCCAAGGGGAGAATTTTGCAATATTGGACCTGAGAAAGCCGCCATTCACCCAGCTCAATGGAAAGATCGTCTTTCCCCCAAGCTATAATGGTGTGACACATAAGCATTGAGCATCAGCATTCAGATGAAAATTACCGGAGTAGTTCACAAAAAAAAAAATTCTTTCAAATCAATTAGTGCCAGAAATTTGTAATTTACTTCTATTAAAAAAAAAAAAAAACTCAAGTCTTCCAGTACTTCCAGTCCTGCAGAAAGTGGAAAGGTTTTCTATGGGTATTTACTGCTTCTCTGGACAGTTCCTGACATGGACAGAGGTGGCAGCAGAGAGCACTGTATCAGACTGGAGAGAATACATCACTTCCTGCAGGACATGCGGCAGCTGATAAGTACTGGAGATTTTTTAATAGGTGTAAATTACAAATCTTTGGCACTTTATGGTATTTTGAAAGAAAAAAAACTTTTGATGAGCTACCCCTTTAATTGAAAATAAGTAAGATGCTAAGTCCCTGAGTTAAGTCCTGTAAACCCATTATATAGTCACATCACACCTAATCTGTCCACTGAGACCCCTGAACTAAGGCCTGCTCCTAGACTCCTCAGTCCTATAGGCTGAGAATGCTCATTCAGCTTTCAAGTTTCAGGGGTCACTGGACCCAATAAGGCAACAGGGACCCCCCTTATGTTAAGTGCCACTTCAAGTGCCATATCATTTCAGTTCTCCTATTATGCAGAGTGGTCACTGGGTCACGGAGGGCTCCATGGCCTGACACTATAAAGATGAGCTTTAGTTTAGCTGAAGTTCGCCTATAGATGAATTTGTACAACATGTTTGTTTTTTTTTCAACACGTTTTTTGAAGAAACCTCATATGTCGCATATACAGTTTACTACACCGTCCTTTGTACTAAAATCAATGGACCTTTTAATTAAAGACACATCCAAAAGAGTCGTCTTTGACTTTGAACTAGAATAATGTTCCAACGGCCATTATCGCAACGACTGTTTTGAGTATCAAGTAACGACTGTCGAAAATCGTTGTGTGAACGTGGTCTAAAAGTGACAGCTCTGTGTTATGTGGAAACCCGGGAAAGGAATTGTGGGACACCGATCCAGAAGTACAAGTACAGATTGTGGAATCACACAACATGAGAACAGAGAACATTCCATAACTGAGACTTGTGAAGTACGTGGCTGTGTTGATGGCTTTTCCAGTCTAGGTGGGGGCCATCTAGTCATTTACACTGTATTAGGAGGATTTATCACAGCCTGTGCAGAGGAGCAGTTACCCATAGCAACCAATCAGATTGCTTCTTTTATTTTTAAAAAGGCCTCTGAGGAATGAAACCTAAAATCTGATTGGTTGCTATGGGCACTGATCCTCTGCACAGATTTTGATAAATCTCTCCCACATGACTGCAAATATATTTAAGGAGAAGTCCGGCAAAGTTTTTTTTATTAAAGTATTGTATTGCCCCCCAAAAGTTATACAAATCACCAATATACACTTATTAAGGAAAATGCACATAAAGTACTTTTTTCTCTGCACTTACTACTGCATCAAGGCTTCACTTCCTGGATAACATGGTGATGTCACTTCCTGGATAACATGGTGATGTCACTTCCTGGATAACATGGTGATGTCACTTCCTGGATAACATGGTGATGTCACTTCCTGGATAACATGGTGATGTCACTTCCTGGATAACATGGTGATGTCACTTCCTGGATAACATGGTGATGTCACTTCCTGGATAACATGGTGGTGTCACGACCCGATTCCAAGAGCTGTGCGGGCTGTGGCTGCTGGAGAGGATGATGGTAGGGGGACACTGAGGGGCACTGGAGGGACACTGAGCATCCCTGTGCCGTCATCCTCTCCAGCAGCCACAGCCCGCACAACTCTGGGAGTTGTGACATCCCCTGTTATCCAGGAAGTGACATCAATCAGAAATTTATACAGATTTATAGATTACTTCTATTTAAAAAATCAAGTCTTCAAGTACTTATCAGCTGCTGTAGGTCCTGCAGGAAGTGGTGTATTTTTTACAGTCTGACACAATGCTCTTTGCTGCCACCTCTGTCCATGTCAGGAACTGTCCAAAGCAGCAGCAAATCCCCATAGAAAACCTCTCCTGCTCTGGACAGTTCCTGACATGGACAGAGGTGGCAGCAGAGAGTACTGTGTCAGACTGGAAAGAATATACCACTTCCTGCAGGACATACAGCAGCTGATAAGTACTGAAAGACTGGAGATTTTTAAATAGAAGTAAATTATAAATCTGTATAACTTTCTGACACCAGTTGATATGACATAAAAAACTTTTCACCGGAGGAACCCCTTTAACAGTAATTTTCTGGAGAGGATGTGTCCAATTAAGTAATGGCAGAGAATGAAGGAGATTTGTGGCACTAACTGGAGTGCCCGGGTTGTGCTGCAGAGGGTGCAAGGGGTTAAAACTAAAGTAAAAAAAAAAAAAAATCACACTTTCAACCTATACTGCATAGGTTATATATATATATATGAACAAAATAACTTTCCTCTAACGTGATGTGGCTCCTGAAGGACACAATCAGCTACAGACAAGACAAGGAACAGTGCGGAAAACAAGTGATGGAAATGTCATCAAAGTAGATTTAAATATCACATGTCTGTGTGTTGCCATCGTGATCGCATACTTCTCATAGTTTCACCTCGTGTCTTCCTGTTTCTTCCCTATTCCCAATGACAGCGCTCAGGGAAAGCCAATGTACAAAGCTACGCACCGAGCCCGCTCACAGGACATCAGCCCAAATAACCAGGTCACATAACCCCGTGTACCCTGCTCAGTGGTCCAACAGGCCAGAGCAGCACCCTGGCCAGTGATTGGCTGAGCAGGCAGTCACTGCAGAGACAAGTCCGTCTCAGAACTGGAGGTAGGATCATTCCAACAGGCCAGAGCAGCACCGTGGCCAGTGATTGGCTGAGCAGGCAGTCACTGCAGAGACAAGTCCGTCTCAGAACTGGAGGTAGGATCATTCCAACAGGCCAGAGCAGCACCCTGGCCAGTGATTGGCTGAGCAGGCAGTCACTGCAGAGACAAGTCCGTCTCAGAACTGGAGGTAGGATCATTCCAACAGGCCAGAGCAGCACCGTGGCCAGTGATTGGCTGAGCAGGCAGTCACTGCAGAGACAAGTCCGTCTCAGAACTGGAGGTAGGATCATTCAGCGGGGGACCTGGAGACACTATAGGAGGACATCGGGGGAGCTGATGCTTCTGTTGACCACACCCCCTTCTTTAGCTTTGTTCTTTTACAGTGTCCAATGAAGGTGGGTTTCACATCTGAGACCTGCATCCATGCCGATCAATGGAGAAGCACCCATCCCATCTGAGCCGCCGCCAAATGGAGAAGCAGCAGTACATGTGTGTGGTTCTTCCCTTCCACGTCTATTAGAGTTACTATAGGTAAAACCATCATCTTCTATTAGACATTCATGGCATGAATTATACATACAGGTCTGTTATGGGGATTCTCTTTTTATTAAGTCTAGTTTCTAGTTGCATTTAAAGGGGAACTCCAGCCCCCCCAAAAAAATCATTCAAATCAGCTGGTGTTATAAAATTATATAGATTTGTAATTCAATTCTATTTAAAAATCTCCAGTCTTCCAGTACTTATCAGCTGCTGTATGTCCTACAGGAAGTGGTATATTCTTTCTAGTCTGACACAGTGCTCTCTGCTGCCACCTCTGTCCATGTCAGGAACTGACCAGAGCAGGAGAGGTTTTCTATGGGGATTTGCTGCTCCTCTGGACAGTGGTGGTAGCAGAGAGCACTGAGTCAGACTGGAAAGAATACACCACTTCATGCAGGACATACAGCAGCTGATAAGTACTGGAAGACTGGAGATTTTCAAATCTATATAACTTTCACTAGTTTATTTGAAATTTTTTTTTGGGGGGGCTGGAGTTTCCCTTTAAATGTAAACTGATGGAATCTGTTCAACCATCTAGAGACACATGGAAAGCAGATCTTTCAAGCAATAAACTATAAATGTCCTTCCTTAGCCACTGGAAGGTATACTATGAAGCAGCTTAAAGTTATGCCGACTCGCATAGCATAGCTGTGCTCCCTCCGCTGTGAACTCCTTCCTCCTCCCTCTCTTCCTGGACGGCTCATATAAATAGATGTAATTAGCCTCCCTAGCCGACTGTTTCTGCACTCTGTAATGCCAGAAAGGTTAATCACAGTGAGGTCATCAGCAACTTAACCTTAGATTAACCCTCCCGACATTACAGAGTGCAGAGACAGCTAAGTAGGGGGCTGTTAACATGAACAATCTGGGTAGAGAGGGAGGAGCGGGGACAGAGTGAACAGCTCTTATACAGTTTTCTGTGTCTTCTGCACAAAGCAGCAGGAGCATGATCATTATTTGCGGGCGTCATTACCAATAGACGGCTGTCTTTTGGCACTGAATTGACATTTGTCCAAAAAGACGGCTGTAATTTCCCAGTTGCAGGAACATTGCCTTAAAGAGTCACTGTCGTATTTTTTTTTTTTTTTTGCAGAAATCAATAGTCCAGGCGATTTTAAGAAACTTTGTAATTGGGTTTATTAGCCAAATCTGCCATTATCTGCATGTAAAAAGCCTTTTCCCAGGTCCCCCCCTCCTTCCTCTTTTTCATCCACTCTGAAAAATCTGAAAATTGTGACTTGTTGCAGGAGACGTCCCCTGTCTGTTCTAGGGAGGGGGAGGGGGGAGGAGGAAGGAGGGAGTTAGCCGGCAGCAGAAAGCAGATAACAGAGGATTACAGGCACTGAGCTGGGTGACAGCTGTAATCTGAGCTCAGACAGGTCACTGGTGACTGTCACAGGAGATATCCCGTGAGGGATTTGTAGATTAACTCTTTGTTGTCCTGTTTTGGTCTTTTCTTTAGCTCTCTCCATAGGAGAACAATGAAGACAGGGGGTAGAGCTTCAAACTGCTTTTTCATGATAAAAATGCATTTTTCATATAATAAACCCAATTACAAAGTTTCTTAAAATCGCCTGGACTATTGATTTCTGCAAAAAAAAAATTTCACGACAGTGACACTTTAAAGGTTTTCCCAAAATTACAATTTAGTCACAGGATAGGTAATAAATATGTGATAAATATAAGACTACTGAAGACAATGGAGGCATTTAGACCTTAGAAGGTTCCATAGAGGGTGAAGGGATCAGCCGTTCAGTATGTATACCGCCACTCCAATCACTTAGAGGACAAGGCACCCCCATTGTTGTGATTGGTGGGGTTCCCAGCAGTTGGACCCCCATTGCTGTGATTGGTGGGGTTCCCAGCAGATAGACCCCCATTGTTGTGATTGGTGGGGTTCCCAGCAGATAGACCCCCATTATTGTGATTGGTGGGGTTCCCAGCAGATAGACCCCCATTATTATGATTGGTGGGGTTCCCATCAGTTGGACCCCCATTGCTGTGATTGGTGGGGTTCCCAGCAGTTGGACCCCCATTGCTGTGATTGGTGGGGTTCCCAGCAGATAGACCCCCATTGTTGTGATTGGTGGGGTTCCCATCAGTTGGACCCCCATTATTGTGATTGGTGGGGTTCCCAGCAGATAGACCCCCATTATTGTGATTGGTGGGGTTCCCAGCAGTTGGCCCCATTATTGTGATTGGTGGGGTTCCCAGCAGTTGGCCCCATTATTGTGATTGGTGGGGTTCCCAGCAGTTGGACCCCATTGTTGTGATTGGTGGGGTTCCCAGCAGTTGGACCCCATTGTGGTGATTAGTAGGGTTCCCATCAGTTGGACCCCCATTGCTGTGATTGGTGGGGTTCCCAGCAGTTGGACCCCCATTGCTGTGATTGGTGGGGTTCCCAGCAGATAGACCCCCATTGTTGTGATTGGTGGGGTTCCCATCAGTTGGACCCCCATTATTGTGATTGGTGGGGTTCCCAGCAGATAGACCCCCATTATTGTGATTGGTGGGGTTCCCAGCAGTTGGCCCCATTATTGTGATTGGTGGGGTTCCCAGCAGTTGGCCCCATTATTGTGATTGGTGGGGTTCCCAGCAGTTGGACCCCATTGTTGTGATTGGTGGGGTTCCCAGCAGTTGGACCCCATTGTGGTGATTAGTAGGGTTCCCATCAGTTGGACCCCCATTGTTGTGATTGGTGGGGTTCCCAGCAGTTTCACCCCCATTGCTGTGATTGGTGGGGTTCCCAGCAGATAGACCCCAATTATTGTGATTGGTGGGGTTCCCAGCAGTTGGACCCCCATTGTTGTGATTGGTGGGGTTCCCAGCAGTTGGACCCCCATTGCCGTGATTGGTGGGGTTCCCATCAGTTGGACCCCCATTATTGTGATTGGTGGGGTTCCCAGGAGATAGACCCCCATTATTGTGATTGGTTGGGTTCCCAGCAGATAGACCCCCATTATGGTGATTGGTGGGGTTCCCAGCAGTTTGCCCCCATCGATCAGACGCTTGTCACCTGTTCTGTGCAGCTATAATCTTAGGATATCCCCTTTACGGTAATGGTAAAGAAGTTGAACAGTTTAAAAAAACTCTATTTTTCTATCCCCTATTAGATCATTCTAGTTAAACGAGAAGAACCTCTTGTTTACGATCCCATCTCTTGGCTGGAGCCATTACATAGTTTACCTGTCACTCAGGAGGACCGGTCCCTTGCCACATTACACAGGGAACCCATTGATTTAAATGGACACTGTGTAATCCTTATTTTGCCCTGTGGCGCACTGCAGGGAAACGGAACATTTCACTGCCAGACTTCACCACAGGTTTCAGCCGAACGTTGGGGGACCTGCCAGAGCTGCATTCACAATTCTGCTAGCTGTTACTGGAACTACTTGATATTCTTCATGACATCTCTAGCAGCTTAGCTCCTATAATGAAATGTCCTCTGCTGCATTCTGGGACTATTAGTTGGGAAGTAGTGGTTTATAGCCACTAATCTGATCAATTCCCCCTCAGTCTTCATTTCCCTACACTAAATAACCTTAAAGGGGTACTCCAGTGAAAAAAAATTCTATAGCAGTAAAAGCTTTTAGCAATAAACTCTGCATATTCTTCTCTTCATCCGCACATCCATATGCCATATGAACAATAGGTACTAAAACGCTCCTCACCATACGTTAAATAGCAGCCTACGAGCAGCCATAGCAGAAGACCGATTCTGCTCTCTAACATCCAAATAATCAATTGGGTGAATTACAGGGAGAAAAAACCCCGAAGGATTAGTTAACCACTTATTTCTTACATTAAAACCTCAAGTGCATTCTACAGCATAGCCGTGACCCCACCCTGCCATCATTAACATGCTCTAATAGGGTGTAAACACAATGGAGGACAAGGTAAAAATCCACCAACAAGTTATCACAAGAAACCTCCTTAGATTATGGGAAATAAGGAATGCGAGTGCACACACAGATAGAAGAGAAGGAATGGCGTACTTACCACTTTCCCCTCTCTGGCTTCCTTCTTGCAGGCATATCCTGGGTATTGGGTGGGAGTAATGCTGCCCTCACTTCTGCTCTCAGTGATGCCAGGAGAGATGGAGTAGAATGGAGGGCTGGGGCTCGGTGGGAGGCCAGAATCCGGACTATCCAATAACCCTTCCCGATTCTTCTCCTTCAAGCTGTCTTCCATCCCTTGTAAATTCAGATGTCCTACCATGTCTGGCACAGCCTCGGTCAACTCCCAGGAGATCCTGATCCGATTTCTGTTTATTCCTTCCACAGGTTGGATTTACAGATCAGACACAATTTTGGGATCTTCCCACTGTGCGCATGCAGAACGCCCTTAGACCAGGCCCTAGGTGAAGAATACATGAATATTAAAACCAGAGATATTGTTTATATACATCTGCAAGATCTGCACGAGCCATAGAGGCTCCGTATAGCAGAGTGTTAGTAATGTAACACCGCTCTGCTCTTCTATAAACTATACTGTTATCTATTCCGCAACCATATAAGTCAACTCTCACCCTGGATGAAACGCTGCTGCCCTGAATGGGGGGGAAAGGGTCAAAATCCCCCGATTTGGAAGCATCTCAAAGACATAGGATGACACAATTCTAAAGAGTTTGCAGTTGGTTTCCATAATGTGTAGAACATATATACAAGAACTACTTGCCATATATCTTTGTTCAGGTTTCTGGTATTTGTAAAATCTCTGTATTATATCCCAGTGCCGAAACCCCCCACAGAGGCCGAAACTGAGGTGGAAACTCAAAACTCCAAAGAAGATGTCTCAAGCAAGCTGAACTTTCCAAACCGAGATTTGTTCCGAACTTTGCAAAAAGATAAGATCGGTACCTAACCAAACTTTTTGTAAGGTTCGGAAGAAGTTCGGAATAAAAAATAACAAACAAACACAAAGTTTTGTCACCTGTCTGCACTCCCCTCCGTGTCCTCCTCTGGGTCTCTGGTGTCTTCAGCCACCTCCAGCCCATTCAGCCAATCACTGACTGAGACGGGACAGAGATGGGGTCAGTGGTTGGCTGAGAGGGCTGTCATTCTTATCTTGAGAGTGATAACCCCCTGAGCCAATCATTGGCCGCGGCGCTGTCCCTACTGAGTCAGTGATTGGCTGAACGGGATTTTGGCAGCTGCATAGGACACCGGATAGAAGGACATTGGGGGAGCACAGACAGGTAAGTATGGTTACCCAAATTTTTTGAATTGCACTAAAACAGCTAAATGTCTGCCATTTTTTAGCTATTTTAGTGCGGTTTATTTAAGAATCAGTTCTGATGAACCTTAATTTCACATTGAAGTTTAACAAACCTGCAGATCCGAAGTCATGAAGAATTCACTTATCTATTATACTATATAATAGTCACACAAACTTTATAGAAACACATAGACCCTTCTTCTAACCTTCTTTATTGTTCTAATTCCAAATTTCGACAAATCGGAGAACACACTATTTTTTTATGCCACTTTGTCCGTTCCATAAAATGGGAATCTAGACGCACTGTCCGAGATAACTCAAGTGCACCAGATTCATCTCAGTGTGTTGGGCTGATTGATACAATTGACAGATACTGTATACAGACTGTCTAGTATGAGTTTAGATTTCGATGCTTTGCCCATCTTATGGAGACCACACCCCTCTTACAGATGACATGTCCCTTATGTAATAGCCAATGGGAAAGCGCCTAAAACCCATAATAAAGGTGGTGTCAGTATGTATAGCGTACAGTATGCATGCATTCAAATATACCGCCAAATGTCTTTGAGAAAACTCCCAAGAGTGAATTGAAAAGTGGTCTTCTGTAAGGTGGTCTTGGCAAAGAAAATGGCCCCTATGCATAATGTATGAAGACTAAAAATCGGTCACACAAAATCTGGTCTGGTTGAGGGGGTAGGCTTTGCAAAAGCCGCAGATCTCATCTATCATAGGCCCATTGGAGAATGAATGCAACATTTCGATGGATGTTGGAAGAAGAAAAACGGGCAAGTGAAGAGGTCGGAGGCAGTCATCAAAAATGGTCAATTTGGAACGGACTGATGACGGAATGATGGGTCAGATCAAGGGCAGTATGCCATCTTAGCACCCGCTGTAAGGGGCCCAAGAAAAGGACAATATGGCGATGAACACCCAAAGTTAACTAATGTGTGTTGTGGGCAAAGGCTAGTCTATCTGGTCGATAGGCCTGACTGCCTCCAGAAACGCCTACGATGGGCACCTAAACGTCAGAACCACATTTTCTTTATACATGTGGGCAGTAACCTGGTACAGTATGTGGGCTTTGCCTCCTTGGAAAGAGATGATACCAGGATGCACATAGAATAAAGGTTGGTTCAGGTAGGGTGACACACTGGCCAATGTTTTGCTGGGAAATCTTGGGTCCCATCATCCAGATCTTATGTTGACACGTACAGTATTACTCACCTAAACATTGTTATAGACCAAGTAACCCCTTTATGGCAACAGCTTCCTTAATAGCAGTGTCCTTATTCAGCAAGATGTGCGTCCTACCACACTGCTAACATTGTTTAGGAATAGTTTGAGGAACATGACAAAGAGTTTAAAGGGGTATTCCACTCATAGTGAGACTTACAATTCCTTCCATACTTGTCATTATCTATTCAGTCTCCTTCCCCCAGTTCTGAAGACAGAAAACTGTGTGTGAGCTTTTCTCCCCTCCCTTCTGAAACATCTGATGTAAACAAGTCCCTGGCAGGCTTTATCTGCAACTTTGTAGCTTCTTTGTAATACTGGGTGGGATAATCACAGTTAGTTCGTTAGCAACTTGACCTCTGATTAAGCCTTCCAGCAGTACAAAGAAGCTACAAAGTTGCAGATAAAGCCAGTCAGGGACTTGTTTACATCAGCCATCTCGGAAGGGAGGGGGAAAAGCTCCCACACAGGTTGTGTCTTCAGCAGAAAGCAGCAGCTTAGAACTGGGGGAAGGAGACTGAATAGATAATAACAAGTATGGAAGGAATTGTTAGTCTCACCATGGGCAGCAACATATCAAAAGTTATGTTCTAGTGAAATGCCCCTTTAAGGTTGTGATTGGGACACTTCTTCCATGAGGCCGGTTGTAATTGCTGCCTCAAGTGGAATACCCCTTTAGGCCATGTTCACATGGCGTAAGAGAACAGCCGTTCCGTGACCCGGCCGGGGTACTGCAGTACCGGCCGGATGATCTTTATGGCTGTAGAGTTCTGATGTGGGCGCAACAGCGCGCGCCCGCATCAGAACTCCCCATAGCACACTATGAAGCAAGCAGCCGGAGCCGCTCGCTTCATAGTGTGCACTGACACGGTTTCCTACAGCCGTTATTCACTGAATAGTGGCCACAGAAAACTGACATGTCAGTCGTTTGCAGCGCCGCTTGGGATCCCGGCCGGAGCGTACACTATGTGTATATGCTCCGGCTGGGATTCCGTAGGAGAACATGCAGCGTGTCTTTTCGTACAAAGTACGCAGTTGTTGTCGATTGCTACAACGGCCATACTTTTACGCTGTGTGAACATAGCCTTAGGCTGCGTTCACACTACGTATCTTTCACTCAGTATATGTATATTTCAGTCAGTAAATTTCAGTCAGTATTGCAACCAAAACCAGGAGTGGATTAAAAACACAGAAAGGATCTGTTCACACAATGTTGAAATTGAGTGGATGGCTGCCATTTAATGGCTGTTATATTGAAATAATGGCCGTTATTTACTGTTATATGGCGGCCATCCACTCAATTTCAACATTGTGTGAACAGAGCCTTTCTGTGTTTTTAATCCACTCCTGGTTTTGGTTGCAATACTGACTGAAATATACATAGTGTAAACGCAGCCCCAAGCAGTATTAGGCCATGTTCACATAGCGTATGAGACCGGTCGTTCCGTTACCCGGCCGGGACACGGAACGGCCAGTCTCTGAAAAGATCATCCCGTATATTTCCGTAATAATCACGGCCGTTGTACAACAGAAAAAAACGTTGTGTGAACAGATGTGTGATTGTAAATTTAAATGTCAAAAATATTAATGATAATAATAATAATAATTATAAACACACAAACATATTGGTGCTGCTTAGTAAATTGCAAATTCCTTAGGCAAAACGTATATGTTAGATGGCCAGATAGCGTCTCCAGTAAACTACCGACCACACCTATTAATATTACTCCATTCCTATTAACCACTCATTTACATACATTCCAACCAATCCCTTATTCCCCAATTCCTTGAATCCACTGGAGTGCAGGTGTTTACTATATTTAACCCCGTCAGTATTATCCCCCGGCTGATTAGACTTGGGATAGCTGGAAGAGCTGAGTATTTGGCCGCTGACCAGTAAATCGTCCAAAATATGCGTAAATAATTGCGCAACCTGCATTACTGAAAGGTGACACGTGACATAGTACTGACGGTTATTTCACGTCCGATTTGATAATGAATGATAAATGTAACGAACAATAACCTAGGCTAGCCATGAGCTGATGTACAGAAGGGGAGTATGTCTACTAAGCTGTACGTTCTCTGGTTTTGATACATCGGATACATTTGTGAAATGTCTGCTCTCTCTGTTCCATCTATCTCCCCAGGGCGCTTTACTGCTTCTACCATGTGGGATCCAGGTGAAGCTACTGTACCACGCCAGTAAGAGGTTAACTCTCTATAATATCTCTAGGACTGGTAACCTGAGCTGGTGCAATGTTAGGGAAGCAGTGTACTGTAAACATAGGTAGACCAAATGGGAATTCCAGCCCCGGGATCAATGCCCCCATTCTACTCTTTTACACAAACTGCCTTTACAGTACATCAATTCAAACCATATGAAAAAGAATATCATTGTATCCATTGCTTAACCCCTTCTCTCCCAGAAGCACTTGTGGAAAATAGGCGTAAAAAAGGTCATACAGATAAAAGTTTGAGCAAAGGAAACCCAAACAACCAATGCCGGGGTGCAGTCCGGATTACAGGGGTGACGGCTGACAGAAGACTTGATATCGCACCAGGGTGATACAAAGCATCTATATATAATCTGAATTCATGAATGGAGAGGGTTGGCTTTACACCTTGTATAATCAATGTGAATATAATAAACCAGCACAGTGCATCTATACACTGGTATATTCTGCAATGCAACATATACAGCAGGGGTAGGGAACCTTGGCTCTCCAGCTGTTGCAAAACTACAACTCCCATCATGCCTGGATGATGAGAGCTAAAGCTTTGGCTGTCCAGGCATGATGGGAGTTGTAGTTTAGCTTTGGCTGTCCAGGCATGATGGGAGTTGTAGTTTTGCAACAGCTGGAGAGCCAAGGTTCCCTACCCCTGGTATACAGTATAGCCTTATAACTTATGTCCCTGTCCCACCTCAGACTTTCCCATAGTGTACAAGGGTAAACTATACCATATTATAGATTTCTGATTTACAGAAGTTTGTCATTGTGTGATTTTACATAGGACTGCAGGAAAACATCATACATATTACAATTCATAAAGGATGCAAAGTCAGACAACACAGAGAGCTCTGCTACATCAATATACAGAATACTATGGACAGCATTGTATAGAGGAGTGCAGCAAGAAAGGGGACAGGATGCCTGGTGCACACACACAGCAGGGCACTCACAACTGGCACACACACAGCAGGGCACTCACAACTGGCACACACACACAGCAGGGCACTCACAACTGGCACACACACACAGCAAGGCACTCACAACTGGCACACACACACAGCAGGGCACTCACAACTGGCACACACAGTAGGGCACTCACAACTGGCACACACACAGCAGGGCACTCACAACTGGCACACACACAGCAGGGCACTCACAACTGGCACACACAGCAGGGCACTCACAACTGGCACACACACACAGCAAGGCACTCACAGCTGGCACAGAGGGGACAGGGCACTTACTAGGCTTGGGCTTCTCCTTCCAGGGCACAGTGCAGGCAGCTAGAAGCAGAGAGCTGGAGGCGAGTGCTCCCTGGAGCTGCAGCTCTCAGATCTGGAGGGAATCCAGCCCATCCACTCCAGGGCTGCCCTACTGAGGGAGGGACAGAGGTGGAGGCAGCACAGCTGATCTGCAAATGTCAAAGTAGCCTGGGCTGCAGCAGCCTGTCACCAGCTTCCCCTACCTCCACCAGAACAGTCCCCACTGTGTTTCCTGTAACATCATGGCTCACAAGTGTCAGTGTCTGCAGACTGGAGTGTTTTCCAGTTGTGTCTATGATTTCTCATGATTGATATGTCTTCTGTTCAGATCTGTTATTCATAGTAGAGCATGTTCACACTGGCAAAAACTGCTCTCAAATTTCCTCCTCAAAATCCATGCGTGGAAAAGTGACGTGCCACTGTTGTGTTAAAACCACATTTTTTTCTTTGTTCCGCATTATAATCAATTGGATTCCGAGCATTCCGAGCAAAATTACCTTGTCCACAGGATAGGGGACAAGTAAGAGATCACGGGGTTCTGAACTCTGAACCCCCCAGCGATCTCCCTTTCGGCCCCCGGCTTCTGTGTTATGAATAGAGATGCAGGTACAGCACGTGACCCCCGGCTTTATTCATTTCTATGGAGCTGGCAGAAAGAGCCGAGTAAGCCGGAAGAGCGCTCTGCTCAGCTCTCCCCGGAACCTTCAAAGGGATGACTAGAACCGCGGGTCACATGGCGTACCTGCAGCTGTATTCATAACACAGAAGTCGGGGGCCTGATATGGAGATCGTGGGAGGTTATGTGGTTGGACCCCTCGTGATCTCTTACTTGTCCCCTATTCTGTGGATAAGGGTTAAGTTAATTTCTCTTGGAATACCCCTTTAAGGATTGTGATGTTAATATTGGTGTGGATTCTGCATGAAAATCTGTGTTTTTGACTGTGTGAAGGTACTATTAGGTACATCTGTGCTTTCCCACTAGGGGTGTTACTGTTGTATACACCTTTCGCAAAAGTCTGTACTTTTTGTGGTCTTATTATGGTGAAAGTAGTATTAAGAGTTGACCACTAGATGTCGCTGTAATATGTATTAGTATATGGAAGCTGCACAGCTGAAGGATCACAATGGGTTATTATTTATGTGTACCAGAATCTGTAGACTAGTAGGATTGCTGCTTTCTTCTGTCCTATCACCTCTCCTTTCTGTTCTTCTATTGCTCTCTGTTCACCTAATCACAGCGCACCCTACATGCTGTAGAGGAAGTTAGTCCCTTGGGCGGGGGAGGAGCAAGAGCTTTCCGTTCGGGACAGTGTGGAGGAAGGACGCAAGCTAGATAGCTCTCCACAGCAGTTTTGTCCGGGCCCTGGCCCTCTGCCAGATCCCCACAGTTCAGTCTTAGCCAGTACCCTGCACGGGTAGGACGCAAGACAGCCCACTGTTACCAACCTTCTTACAAGTATCCACACAAAGCACTATGCAGTGTTAAACCTCTTAGGAGAGGACCAGCCAAGAGATAACCTCAACCCACTATAGAGCCAAAGAGCTAGGAACTGATCCGGGTGGAGCAAAGTTGCAGTAAGCCTATGGACTCCATCTCGCAGCGCGGGTGTCAGCAGGGAACCCTAAGCATTCCACTCAACCCAGGTAACAAGGTCTGGGGCCTGTGTCACCCATTAGTATGGTACGGCCAACGCTAGTGGGCATAAGGTGGTGTGAAAACTAAAGTAAAGGTCAATACACAGGCCCAGGTGTTCTTCTTCTACAAGTCTTCTATTATATCCTCCAACATCCCGGCAGAGCACATTACTCCATGGGTTGAGACTCTCACGGCATCCTCCTCCCTGCTACTCTACCTCAGCACAACTCTATCGACACAATTATCTCCTACTCTGCACTTATCTCACAGATCTGGTTGTCTTATGTGCAAGTTTTATTGAAACTTTGTCAAGTGTATATCAGAGACCTTCTGTATTACCTGTTGCACATTTATAAGTAGTAAACCGACTCAACGTTATCTCAGAGTCTGTGGTCATTCATCACCACCTACACAGCATATACACCACAACCTTGGAACACTTCCCCTTTCTGTGGGTGGTGGGTCTTACTATCCGGGAGGGTCATTACACCGCTCTGGCCACCTGTGACTACATCATCTGTCACAATATCCCAAGGGACCCGGTAGCAATTCGGCAGGACACCGACCACAGGGGAAAAGGGTACAACCGGCCTTACACCCTAAAAACAGGCGTGCCATCACACCTGTGTGCCCACCTGACGTCACGTGACAAAATAATAAGGTCCGGCTGTATCTCGGCCATACCCCACAGGAGTGGCGTCACACTACAACACCAAGCAAGTGACCGGCCCTCCCTCCACTATAACATCATCCAGGGGTACAGGGGCGGATTCACTTTACCATAGGATAGTATAGGATAGATAATATCATGATGCCTTGATTTGTGGTAAAAATTGCGATAAAAAAGCAGCGATTTTTTGGGTGGCCATGGGCTCCCCAGGAGCTCAGGGCACCGGGTTACTACCCGAAACAGACCTATTATAATCCACTACTGCGGGGCCACACCACACATTTTTTTACATGAGCTGATCGGCACCAGTGGCAGGGTCCTTTTTTGAAACGTTGCCTGGTTCCAGCACTTGCGCCATTCTTTTGCTGTACACAGGCCGATTCTATGCACTGGGGGCAGGCCCGCCACCTGCCAGTGTGACCATATCCCCTGCGCAGCAGGCCCACCCCCTCCCCTCAAATTCTCCAATAATAATAATAATAATGCTTTTAGTTGTATAGTACCAATTGTCAACTTTGCTCCCTGTCCCCATTAGGACTCACAATCTAAATTCCCTATCTGGATGTTTTTGGGTGTCGAGAACCGGAGAACCCAGATGAAACCCACGCAGACACGGAGACAAGAGACAAGCTCTTTGCAGGTGCTGCTATTGTTGGGATTTGAACCTAGAACCCTGCGTGGCTACAGTGCTAACCACTTTGCAACTGTGCTGCCCTAGGAAACCTGGGAAGTTACATAATCAGAAACACATTAATTCTTAAAGGGGTTGTTCACCAAAAATGTTTTACTTTCAAGTCAACTGGTGCCAGAAAGTGCAAGAGATTTGTCATTTACTTCTATTAAATAATGTAAAGTCTTCCAGTATTTATCAGCTGCTGTATGTCCTGCAATAAGTAGTGTATTCTTTCCATTCTGACACAGTGCTCTCTGCTGCCACCTCTGTCCATGTCAGGAACTGTCCAGAGCATTAACAAATTCCCAGAAAAAAACTCTTCTGCTCTGGACAGTTCCTGACATGGACAGAGGTGGCAGCAGAGAGCACTGTGTCAGACTTTAAAAAAAATACACTTTCTACAGGACATACAGCAGCTAATAAGTCCTGGAAGACTGAAGATTTTTTAACAGAAGTAAATTACAAATTTCAGGCACTTTCTTGCACCAGTTGATTTGAAACATATACATATATAATAGAGGAGATACATCCAAAGTACAATGAAAGTAACAAGTGAAAAACCATATACAGTGAAGAGTGTTATAATTGGGCCAATAAAACGACAGTTGTACAGTACAAGTTAATTGTAGACTCACCTGCACAGGTCTAATAAAAGAGAAGATAATCAGACATTAGTGTAGTTGGCATCCGGCATCGCTAACTGTGCGTGTCAGGAAGTGTAGTGTTACCAAAGAAGAAGGTGAAAGCAGCCAGATCCAATGGTGAAAGCAGCCAGATCTAATGGTGAAAGCAGCCAGATCTAATGGTGAAAGCAGCCACATCTAATGGTGACAGCAGCCACATCTAATGGTGAAAGCAGCCAGATCTAATGGTGAAAGCAGCCAGATCCAATGGTGACAGCAGCCACATCTAATGGTGAAAGCAGCCAGATCTAATGGTGAAAGCAGCCAGATCCAATGGTGACAGCAGCCAGATCCAATGGTGACAGCAGCCAGATCCAATGGTGAAAGCAGCCAGATCCAATGGTGACAGCAGCCAGATCCAATGGTGAAAGCAGCCACATCTAACGGTGAAAGCAGCCAGATCTAATGGTGACAGCAGCCAGATCTAATGGTGAAAGCAGCCAGATCTAACAGTGAAAGCAGCCAGATCTAATGGTGAAAGCAGCCAGATCTAATGGTGAAAGCAGCCAGATCTAATGGTGACAGCAGCCAGATCTAATGGTGACAGCAGCCAGATCTAACGGTGAAAGCAGTCAGATCTAATGGTGAAAGCAGCCAGATCTAATGGTGACAGCAGCCAGATCTAACGGTGAAAGCAGCCAGATCTAATGGTGAAAGCAGCCAGATCTAACGGTGAAAGCAGTCAGATCTAATGGTGAAAGCAGCCAGATCTAATGGTGACAGCAGCCAGATCTAACGGTGAAAGCAGCCAGATCTAATGGTGACAGCAGCCAGATCTAACGGTGAAAGCAGCCAGATCTAATGGTGAAAGCAGCCAGATCTAATGGTGACAGCAGCCAGATCTAACGGTGAAAGCAGCCAGATCTAATGGACCTATTACATGGCCGCTATTAGGAGTAAGCGAGCGTCGTCCTGTTAGGTCAGCGCTCGCTTGCTCCTCATCCCACGCTCGCTGTCCATAGAGATAGAGTGATGGAGAGCAGACCCTCGCTAGTAGGATTGTTTTCTTTTAACATGTTTAAAGACAATGATCAGTTGGCTCAGCATATCCTATTACACCGAGTGATTGTCGGCCATAACGGCTTATAAAAGGCCAAATACAGCCGCTAATAGCTTGGTTTAATAGAATCTTAGAGGGGTATTACAGAAAAAAATTAACTAAAAGTAGGAGGTCACGGGGGTCCGACCTCTGAAACCCCTGGCGATCTCCATACTGCCCCTCCTTACCGGCTCTGCTATGAATAGAGCCCCGGGTCGGCAGCTCTATTCATTCCTATTTATTTGTCCAAATCTAAATTTTGGGGGAGTTTTTCGTTAGTTTGGAGATGCTCTGACCAAGTTGTCTTTCCATTACAATATGGCCCTTGACCAAGTGATTCAGAATCTTTGACTGACTTTTTTTGTTCATTTTGCTAATATATCCTACTCTGTTCTAATACCACTATGGGGTAATATATGCCACTCTGGGGTAATAAATGCCACTCTGGGGTAATATATCCCAATCTGGGCCAATATATGCCACTCTGGGCTAATAAATGCCACTCTGGGCTAATAAATGCCACTCTGGGCTAATAAATGCCACTCTGGGGTAATATATGCCACTCTGGGGTAATATATCCCACGCTGGGGTAATAAATCCCACTCTTTGACGCTGCTGTTGTAACAAAGTAACCAATTTTATTCACTTCACCTCTCAGTGATTCAAATTATAGCTATATCTACTGTATATATACTTAACTGAGTGTTGCCGAAATGTTGTATATGAGGTTGAATAAAAAATCCAGCTTTGCAGCTTCATGTCTGGAGTGTTACCCTATATTATAAGCACATATATACAGTGCACACCAAATTATGCAAATTATGAAACAAGCATACATTTTATTTTAGATTTGGTGTGCACTTTTATTAATTTATTATTTGTTGTTGTTTTTTTTTGCAGATCTTGATCTTTAGCACATTTGTATGGTTGTAGCACCCATTTTTTCATTATTGTATTATTTAGTGGTGCCCGCATCTCTAGTGCATATACTATATTACCTTTAGGCTGTGACTTCCCTGTTACTTCCCAAGTGCACTGGGGTAATCACCCTATTGTTTCCACTTCTTTTGCCAACTTTCTACATGTACCACTTCACACATTTTGACATAGGGTACATGTTGAATGATCCCACCTCCTGGAGACTAACAATTAGTTCCATACTTGTTATCCTCTTTTCAGTCTCCCTCCTCCAGTTCTAAGTCTGCTGCTCTGCTGTTTTCTGCTGAAGACACAGAAAACTCCCCCTCCTCCCTTCCAAGATGGCTGATGTAAACAGTGTGCCTGGCCGACTTTTTTTGCACTCTGTGTTGCCGGGGCAGTTAATCTGAGGTCAAGTTGCTGGTGACCTGATTAACCCTTCCAGCATTACAGAGTGCAGGGACAGCCGGCCTGGGAGGCTGTTTACATGAGCCGTCTTGGAAGGAAGGGGGGGAGAAGGGAGTTCAGAGTGAAGAGGGAGGGGACAACTTACATACAGTTGTCAGTGACTTCAGCGCAAAGCAGCAGATAAGAACTGGGGGACAGAGACTGCAAAGATAATAAGTATGGAGCGAATTGTTCGGCTCCAGGAGGGGAGATTATTTAACATGTATTCTACCTAATCGGAATACCCCTTTAACAGTTGTTGATGGTATTATTGTGATATCTATCCTACAATCTACTATGATGGTGGCAAGAAGGGGGATAGCAGATAGGGAATGCAGTCTAACTAAATGCCGCCCAGTCGTATCTCTAATTTATACAGATTGGGCCACATACTATTATATAGGAATGACATACTGACCTACATTAAAATATTTGACCTACATTAAATAGACATTGCCTGCATTATATATTACAGTGCACATCACTTCGTAAAGGAAGGAGCTTATTAGATTTACGCAACGCTTAATAAAGTAGTTGAATATGTGAGCCGACTCCCTGATGATGGCCTCAATAGAATAGATCAATGGGAGCTCTATATACTGTACATGTGTTTAGATCAGATCCCTCAGTGGTGATAGTCTTTCTATAGACTCCATAGACTAGAAACATAGGGGGAGATTAATCAAACATGGTGTAAAGTGAAACTGGCTCAGTGGCCCTAGCAACCAATCAGATTCCACCTTTCATTTTCCAAAGAGTCTGTGAGGAATGAAAGGTGGAATCTGATTGGTTGCTAGGGGCAACTGGGCCAGTCTCATTTTACACCATGTTTGAGAAATCTCCCCCATAGGGCTTAATCCTGATACATATACTGGGAAGGTGACCAGATAATTGAAGTTAAAAATGGAGATCCAAAAGTAGATATGGTTCTGATTGTTAGGTGATTCTGAGGTTTGCACTGCTTGCTTGGACAGTGGGTAAAGGGGTACTCCACTTAAACATGTATTTTGATATGTTGCTGCCCATGGTGGGACTAACAATCCCTTCCATACTTGTTATTATCTATTCAGTCTCTTCCCCCAGTTCTGAGCTGCTGCTTTCTGCTGAAGACACAAAAATCTGTGTGTGAGCTTTTCTCTCTGTCTTCCCCTCCTCCCCCCTCCCTTCTGAGACGTCTGGTAGGCTGTATCTATAACATTGTAGCTTCTTTGTAATACTGGGAGGGTTAATAACAGCAAGTTAATTAGCAACTTCACCTCACATTAACCCTTCCAGCATTACAAAGAAGCTACAATGTTGCAGATAAAGCCAGCCAGGAACTCCCAGCTGTCTCAGAAGGGAGGGGAGAGGAGGGGGAGTAGTTTTTTGTGTCTTCAGCAGATAGCAGCATCTCAGAACTGGGGGAAGGAGACTGAATAGATAATAATAAAATATGAAGTATGAAATGAATTGTTAATCTCACCCTGGGCAGCAACATATCAAAAGTTATAGGTGGAATACCCTTTCCATGCCAATATATACACTTTACCATACTAATGAATACATTTAAAGTGATCTTCCAAATCTGAAGGATTGGTGGTCTATCCTAGTTCTGCAGCTTAGCTATGTTTAGCTAATGGGAATGAGCAGCAGCAGCATTTAAGGCTTCAACCATATGTAGGGAGCAGAGGCGGACCTATGACTTGTGCAGCCTGTTCAGCTGCACAGGGGCCCAGGCGTATATAGGGGCCCACCAGGCTAAGGATCTAAAGCGTCAGCTCAGCATGGCACATGTCTGTAATGTGCCCCCCAGGTGGCATCATCCCCCAGGAAGTGCAGGCCCCATGCTCCTGTGGGGCCCCTTTAGTGACTGGATGCTGTGCACGGTCAGGGCCGGTTCTCCTCTCCTCCTGCACGCTGCTGCTGACACCCCCTCCTGAACTCCACTGTCCGGCATACCTTATATGAGGAGGAGAGGAGAGAAAGCATGTGATGACAGACCCCCCCCCCCCCCTTCCTGTACTCCACTGTCCGGCATACCTTATGTGAGGAGGAGAGGAGAGAAAGCATGTGATGACAGACCCCCCCCCCCCTTCCTGTACTCCACTGTCCAGCATACCTTGTGTGAGGAGGAGAGGAGAGAGAACATGTGATGACAGGGGCTGGAGGGGTCCTGCAGGGTTATGGCTGCCAGGGACAGGACTGTGAAGAGGAGCAACAGCAGCAGCTCTGACAGTGATGGATTATTGTCAGTGTGTCTGTCAGGCTGCTGGAGGGTGTAAGATACAGAGTGGGCTGTGTAAGAGAAAGCACAGCGCCCCCACCCCCCTCTGATGCTGTAAGTTTTATTGTAAGTTTATGTCTTTTTAGCCAATATCTGTGCCCCCTCCCCCCTGCAGCATATTTGTTTTTCTCTTTCATCTCCCCCTAAGCAGCCACATACAGTACATGTCTCCCACCTGTGCAGCCACATACAGTACATGTATCCCACCTGTGCAGCCACATACAGTACATGTATCCCACCTGTGCAGCCACATACACTACATGTATCCCACCTGTGCAGCCACATACAGTACATGTCTCCCACCTGTGCAGCCACATACACTACATGTATCCCACCTGTGCAGCCACATACAGTACATGTCTCCCACCTGTGCAGCCACATACAGTACATGTATCCCACCTGTGCAGCCACATACAGTACATGTATCCCACCTGTGCAGCCACATACAGTACATTTCTCCCACCTGTGCAGCCACATACAGTAAATGTATCCCACCTGTGCAGCCACATACAGTACATGTCTCCCACCTGTGCAGCCACATACAGTACATGTATCCCACCTGTGCGGCCACATACAGTACATGTCTCCCACCTGTGCAGCCACATACAGTACATGTATCCCACCTGTGCAGCCACACACAGTACATGTCTCCCACCTGTGCAGCCACATACAGTACATGTCTTCCACCTGTGCAGCCACATACAGTACATGTCTCCCACCTGTGCAGCCACATACAGTACATGTCTCCCATCTGTGCAGCCACATACAGTACATGTCTCCCACCTGTGCAGCCAAATACACCACATGTATCCCACCTGTGCAGCCACATACAGTACATGTCTCCCACCTGTGCAGCCACATACAGTACGTCTCCCAACTGTGCAGCCACATACAGTACATGTATCCCACCTGTGCAGCCACATACATGACATGTCTCCCACCTGTGCAGCCACATACAGTACATGTCTCCCATCTGTGCAGCCACATACAGTACATGTATCCTACCTGTGCAGCCACATACAGTACATGTCTCCCACCTGTGCAGCCACATACAGTGCATGTCTCCCACCCGTGCCCCAACAGTGATTAAGGGCCCATGTGTTCTATTCCCTATTAGTGCTGTTCTGGGGTCACGTCCACACTTTGAGCTATATATTCTAATTTCCCACAAAGCATCCAGTGTATAATGCACCCAGGATCCTCCAAGTACAACAGCTGCAAACACTACAACTCCCAGCATTTACTGCAGTCTGCAGCCCTCAGGATGTGCTGGGATTTAAAGTACAAATGAGCAGACAACTCGAAGGGGTTGTCCTCTCTGAAACTACAACTCCCAGCATTCTCTGAGATCTGCATAAGTGTAAGGCATTCTGAGAGTTGTAGTTATTGTTATTCAGAGAGTTGTGGTCACAGATACATCAGTCCAAGATGGGACCAGGTCAGGTGCCCCCCATGATCAGTTCTTTTGGTTGTTCACAGGTACCCCAGTCCCACACAGACTGCAGTACCGTCCTTTAGTTGGCCCTGGCATCCGTGCTGTAGGGCCCTCCCGAGAAACCAGGACACATGTACCAGGTACCCGGGCGTACATATGTGTGTGCGCCTTCAAGGCAGAAAGGTGGAGAAACGAATTGGTTATGGGGGCCCAAACACATTTTTTTCATAGGGGCCCTTTGCAGTCTGTGTCCGCCCCTGGTAAGGAGCCTCCAGTGATCGCTTGTGCAGCCCTGATTAAAGGGAATCTGTCACTAGATGTACACCGCCTTAAATGAGGGCAGCATAAACTAGGGACGGAAATGCTGAACATATCAGTGTATTACTTACATCATTCTGTTCAGCCGTTCTCCTAATATGCAGGAGAATGGGAGTTTGCTGCTGCTCATGAATATCCAGTCTGGAGAGTAGGAGAGGTTTTCTATGGTGATTGGCTACTGCTCTGGACAGTTACTGCCACGGACAGAGGTGACAGCAGAGAGCAGTAGAGAGAATACATCACTTCCTGTAGGACATACTGCAGCTGATAACTTTTTTTAACAGTTTATATGAAAGAAATTTTTAGGGGGTGAACTACCCCTTTAAAGTTTTCCCTTTTACCTTGGGATACCATAGCAGCTCAGGGTACAAGACATCTGCCTAGAGTACCTTTTGTTCTAGTAACAGCTGATCTTGGTCTAGAGCTAGCAGCTTGCCACCCAAGCATCTCATCTGATCATGTTCTCCGTCTTACGATCACCCTAGACTAATACTGTAAGGGTACAAACCCACACACCGTATACACAGCAGATACGCAACAAATACGCAGCAAATACGCAGCAGATTTGTTGGTACAGATTTGATGCTGTGTTCAGTTATTTAGATATAATCTGCTGCGTTTTTGCTGCGTATTTGCTGCGTGTTTGCTGCGTATTTGCTGCGTATCGCAGCAGTAAATACGCTGCTTATACAGTGTGTGGGTTTATACCCTAAAGGTCCCTAAAACAAGTAATTATTATAGAATTCTCATATAGGACTTTATAGTTTGGTTGTGAACTTTTTACTAAAGCTTAACACTTTAATAACCCACTTGGGAAACACAAAGAGGATCAGTGAGAGAGCGAACACTCACACGCTGCAAGGCCTGGAATGATTTGTGTTTGAGGACACAGAGGACACATCTCATTCACAAATGTCAAAGAGTCAGCAACCCACACACAATACTGCAGATGAATCAAGTACCTCTGACCCAGTGCCCGGGAGCTGCCGCTCCAAGAGGACAATGAGGAAGGTTCTCTAGGACTTTTTATTTCTTCCACACATAAGAGCTGATCTAAAAATGCCAGTGATGGAAAGGTCACAATTTCCATGTAGTCCAGTCATCAACTGCAACTTATGTTTCAAGCTGTTTTAAAAAAAAAAAAATATATATATATAATAAAAAAATTACTATTCATAAAGTATAGAGATGGTGTAAAATTCACAAACTTGCGAACCGAACTGTAAAGGAGAACTCCGGGATGGGGTGATTTTGAAGGTTGAAAGATCTGTCGGGTCCTTACTTGCGGGATACTGACACCAGCGCTGGAGTGGGGGAGATGAGAGCCTGTCACTTCTTTTATCCTCCCCAGAACTCTGCCAAAGATCACGTCAGCCCAGAGCTCCACATTAAAACAGTTAAACAATTGTTTAGTTTTTTTGGTGTAATACTTACCTGTCTGCTGTCTGTGTCCTCTTCTGATGACTGACTGAGACAAGACAGTGGCTGCCAGTGATTGGGTGAGTAGGCTGTCACTTCTCAGACTTGAGTGACAGCCTGCTCAGCCAATTACCGGGCACGGCAGTGTCCCATCTCAGTCATTCACTGATTGGCTCTAGAGATGAGAGTGACTAAGTGAGAAGGGACAGCGCCACAGCTGGTGATTGGCTGAGCAGGCTGTCACTCTTGTCTGGAGAGTGGCAGCTCGCTCAGCCAATCACTGGCTGCCACTGTCCTGTCCTGTAAATGGTTGAGCGGGCTGGAGGCGGCTGAGAAGAGGACACTGGAGACCCAGAGCACATCAGAGACACAGAAGAGGACACCAGTGGAGCGCAGACAGGTGAGCATGTAATTTATTTATTTTTTAGCGAATTTTAAAACGAAGTGCAGAAATTTGCTTCGCAAAAGAAGCAAATGTTTCACAAACTTCATTGCGAATCCGTCACTCATCACTAATAAAGTATTATCACCTTAAATTGATAAAGCTTATCAAAATAGTATATGGAAAGCAGATTAATGTTAGGAAATTTCAGAGATGACCACTGCTGAAATAATCACCCTGAGGGACATTTACTATTGAGTCTATTGTTTTTTTACTGAGCCGAATAGTAACAATTTAACAAATATTTTTATAAATTTTTAAACAAAACTAATCACAAAAATATGCACAAAAACATTTACCTGCTGCTGACCAGACCTAGGCCTGCACCAGTTTTTGTGATTGCAAATATCATATATTCACCACAAAATAAGCGCACCACCCTTGATAAATATCCCCCACTGACTACATCTGGATATGTTACTGCCCTGATGTTAATGGAAAATAATCCAGTCTCTAATTCATTGGATTAAGGTCTGCATCTAAATTGGCCATTTAAGGACATTATAGAATGTAGATTTCCAAGTCTTTTTCCATGCAGAATGCAGTTTTCTTCTAGATGTTCTCTGGATCTAGTTTTCTAAGCCTTATGTTTGTGATGGTGTATTTTGGTGGTATATAGTTTTAAAGTGTCACTGTCATTATAGCTTTTAAAGTCTAATTTACATTCATTATTTTTTAGTTATGATGGAAAACACGGCACTTCCTGTTAACAGGTTTTTTTCTCGAAACAATCAGAAAGCAGGAAGTCCTGTTTATCCCGGGTCATCCGAGCGATCACAGAGAGAAGGCAGTCATGTGATTGATGGACACAGTAGCTGTGACTCTCTGTACTGGCCAGAATTCCTGTGTTTAGTCTATGTTTTTAAACCAGCACAAGTCAGGAAATCTGCCTTCAGGAGACTGGACCTGGATACAATAAGTATAGCTGTTCTATAGCTGTCTTCAGGAGACTGGACCTGGATATAGTAAGTATAGCTGTTATATAGCAGCCTTCAGAAGACTGGACCTGGATACAGTAAGTATAGCTGTTCTATAGCATGCCTTCAGGAGACTGGACCTGGATAAAGTAAGTATAGCTGTTATATAGCAGCCTTCAGTAGACTGGACCTGGATACAGTAAGTATAGCTGTTCTATAGCATGCCTTCAGGAGACTGGACCTGGATAAAGTAAGTATAGCTGTTATATAGCAGCCTTCAGTAGACTGGACCTGGATACAGTAAGTATAGCTGTTATATAGAGGCCTTCAGGAGACTGGACCTGGATACAGTAAGTATAGCTGTTATATAGCAGCCTTCAGGAGACTGGACCTGGATATAGTAAGTATAGCTGTTCTATAGCATGCCTTCAGGAGACTGGACCTGGATAAAGTAAGTATAGCTGTTATATAGCTGCCTTCAGGAGACTGAGCCTGGATACAGTAAGTATAGCTGTTATATAGCTGCCTTCAGGAGACGGGACCTGGATGCAGTAAGTATAGCTGTGATATAGCTGCCTTCACGAGACTGGACCTGGATTTCTGGTAAGTTTAGCTTTGTTTTACATCATTATAACAAAAATAAAAAAATAAATAATGAATGTAAATTGCAAACTTGCTTTATATCACATTCACTGCTGATTTAGATTTAGAAAGTTTTAACAACAGGTACACTTTAACTTATAGTGCATGGAGAGCTGCAAAAGTGAGAGGGGAACCATGGGGAGCAGTCTGTGAGAGAGGATGACTTTGGGTATGTATGATAGGTAGATGTATGGAGAGTAGTCCGTGTAACAGGGGGTGGCATGGGGAATAAAGTGAACAGAAATGGAAATTTGCATATAGAGCACAGAAATAAGCAACGTTTCACCCATCTTGTGGTCTTTATCAAGACAACTTCACCACAAGATGGTCAAAAATATTGTTGATCTTAATATTGTTTTGAACAACTGCATTTTTGTTTTGTAAGTACGTATTGGGGATTACAGCCTGCTCCAGCGTCCATCCACCTTATGTGCCGTGGCCTATCTGACATATCACTAAGTGCACCCAATACACTGATATTTCCTCCCATCCAGCACACCAGACAAGATTATTTACATATACCGAAAAACTGGGATATCTGCAGAATGGGGCAGCGGATTTCCGGATTAATGGCACCATTTGCACAGATCACTATTTATCAAAAACATCTATCTCCTAACATCTATCATGTAGTATGGCTAGACATGAGTGAGCACCAAAATACTTGAGTGTTTGACTTGAGTACTTGAGTATTTAACCAGGTGACCCCCTGCTTGAAGCAGAGGGTACCTGGTTAATCTAAAATTGACAGTCTGACCCCCAGGGGGTTAACTTAACCCAGACTGTGCTCTGTTGGTTGTGGAGGTGTTGGGGGGGGGGGGGGGGGGGGGGGGGGGGGGGGGGGGGAGTATACTTACTGCTTCGGTCTTCCTTCTGTCTTTACTATCGCCACTTAACCAATCAGCAGGTGACATTGGACACTGCTGCAGCCGCTAATTGATTAGGCTGCAATAGTGAAGACAGATAGAAGACCGAAGCAGTAAGTATACTTTCCCCCCCCCCATGTGGTTTAAAGGGGTAGTTCACCCCAAAAATGTTGCTTTTAAAACTGGTGCCAGAAAGTGTCAGAGATTTGTAATTAACTTCTGTTAAAAAATCTCAATTGTTCCAGTACTAACCAGCTGCTGTATGCCCTGCAGGAAGTGGAATTCTTTTTAGTCTGAAGAGCAGGAAAGGTTTCCTATCAGGATTTGCTCCTGCTCTGACAGTTCCTGACATGGACAGAAGTGGTAGCAGAGAGCGCTGTGTCAGACTGGAAAGAAAACACCATTTCCTGCAGGACATACAGCAGCTGATAAGTACTTGAAGACCTGAGATTTTTTTTTTAATAGAAGTGAATTACAATTCTCTGGCACTTACTGGAACCAGTTGCTTTGAAAAAATTTTTTTTGGTTGACTACCCCTTTAAGTATGGCTGTTGAAATGCACTATGCTCAGCAGCCCTTAAACAAGCTTTATGTTAATAAGCACCCAAGCATCATGCAGTACTTTCGAGTAGCCCGATACTTAGGCAAATACTATATTCGATAAAGCATGGTCGCTCATCTCTAGTTACGTCACATTTCCAGTAGGAAGGAAGCTTTCATCCTTAGGCTATGGTCACGCGTAGTATAAGACTGGCCGTTCCGTGACCCAGCCAGGTAACGAAACGGACGGGCTCAGAAAAGATCATCCCGGCCTGTACTGCAGTACCGGCTGGATGTTCTTTAGCCCGGCTGAGTTCTGATGCGAGCGCAACAGTGCGCGCCCACATCAGAACTCCCCACAGCACACAATGGAGCATGCGGCGGGAGCCGCTCACTCCATTTTGTGAACTGACAGGGTTTTCTGCGGCTGCTAATCACTGAATAGCAGCCACAGAAAACTGACAGTTTTCTACGGCGCCGCTAGGGATCCTGGCCGGAGTGTATGCTAGGGGGAAGATTTATCAAACATGGTGTAAAGTGAAACTGGCTCAGTTGCCCCTAGCAACCAATCAGATTCCACTTTTCATTCCTCACTTTATACCATGTTTGATAAATCTCCCCCCATGTGTATACACCTTGGCAAGGATTCCGTCAGCCTGCAGCACTACGTAAGTACCGCAGAAATTCTGCGGAACTTACGTAGTGTGAACATAGCCTTAAGGGCCTATTACACGGGTCGTTTAGAGGAGCAAACGAGCGCTCTCAGCGCTCGTTTGCTCCTCGTTTCCCGATCGCTGCCGCCGCTATTCAACGCGGCTGCAGCGAGCGGGTGAGTGCGGGAGGGGGCTGCGGGGGGGTTGCCCGGGTGATCGCTGATCGTCCGGGCAGCCCATAGGATATAGCAGCGTCTGCTGCCGATGCTCCTATTCAACGGAGCGACGGCAGCAGATCGCTGCTATATCAGTCGCTTGTTTTTCAACATGTTGAAAAAAAAGCGACTGCAACGATCAGCCGACATGAACGATGTCGGCTGATCGTTGCACTCTATTCCACGGGACGATTATCGTCCGTAGCGGCCGATATCGGCCAAATACGGACGATAATCGTTCTGTGGAATAGGGCCTTTACTGAATATGCCATTGGACATTGTGGAATCAATAACGGTGCCCAAACAATCCAGTAACCTTATCTCCTCCTCAGTCAGGATGCAGTGATTCACAGACTGATACTCAATGTAAAATCAGACACGTCTTTATAGCTAGTCAATCGAGTAAGAATCCTGAGGGAAAGATCCTGTCTAACCCCCACAAACATCTTTATTTATGTGTACTGATATACATGTGATATGGAACATGCAGTGTTTTTGGTGAGATCTTTATTTTTCTTTCTGCTGTGAACTTGAAATTTAATCCTCCTCTTGTTAGATTTACTGAGCAATACTCAAAAGTACTTGGTTTAGTGTGGAAGAAGGAGTCAGGCCGCCCCAGGAGCTCCCCTTGTGACCTGTTATAAATACTCTGTTTATGTGACTGATTAGTCGGCAGTCTAGACTACTGGCACGTCAGTAACTACATCCCCCTCTGTCAATGGAGTCATTTGGTTATGAGTCAGTTGTTGAAGTGATGTACATGACAAATCCAATGAGAACAGTAGTCTGAGCCCCTCGCAGGAGTCCTAATCTTCACTCTGTCTGTCAAACCAAAAATTAACAGAACTTAAAATTCTTTTCAAGCTTGCAAACTGTTCTAAACCTGAAGCGAAAATGAACATTTAATGGGAGATATAGTAAACATGGTGTAAAGTGAAACTGGCTCAGTTGCCCCTAACAACCAATCAGATTCCACCTTTCATTCCTCACAGACTCTTTGGCTTGAGGCTAGGTATCCATCCACAGACAGCTGTTTCAGGATATTTGCCCCTCATCAGTGTGGAGTAAGATTTCGGATAGTGGGAGCAATGCCTAGTTAGTGCATTCCTTACTTATGAGGCTTTACTCTCACTAGCCAGAATCCTGCACCACACTCATGAGGGGCAAATACTCCGAAACAGCTGTCTGTGGATGGATACCCTGCTTGGGTGGTTTCCTTGCCTGAAGACCCCCTTGGCTTGGTTTTTCCTTTCCAGTGAAAGGTCTGCATAGCTCACTGACATTGAGAAACACGTGATAATGTGATGATGTCTCTGCAGTCTTTTAGCATATTTGCTTTTCCATTCCTTTCCTAGATTCACTGACGTTGAGAAAAACATGATGGTGTCTCCACGGTGAGGTCCCTGAGGTCAACCATCATTCTTTTGAATCTTCTTGACCCTGGTCCATATGGCTCCTATTACACCAACCGATAGCTGACTGATTTTTTTCAGCCAAAGCCAGGAGCGTACTATAAACAGAGAATAGGTCATAAAGGAAAGACTGAGATTTCTCCTCTTTTCAAATCTATTCCTGGCTTTGGCTGTAAAAATCTGTCAGATAATCTGTTGGTGTTATAGGGCCCTTAGTTGCAGTAATGCTATTCTCTACTTGGTGCCTCTAGTACAAAACAATTCTAGCTTATCTGGGATACCAATAGGAACCATGAAAGGAAAGAGCTAGTGAAGTGCAATGGGCCTTGCAAGAGTTTTGCAAAAGAGCCCGCGGAGCCTAATTCAAAGTCAGGGCCTCATCACAAATGTCAGGGAAGGGTAGAAGAAATAACATGCTCTAACCACCAATGCGGTCCCCGGGTTCCCGCCAGTCAGTAGCCAAGGTGGGACCCCACTACGGCCGCTGACTGGCTAAGCACACCTGACACTCATGACCCAGATCCCCACTCAGACCAGGAGGCGGTTGGGGACCTAGCAAAGGGATGACTCCTGTAAGGAGACCACCAAGACACCATACTAAGTGGTCCTTTCAGTCAATATCCAATTATTATTATTAGTTATGAGTCTAAGGATATGATAAGGCAAACACCCATGGCAGGTATCCATCAACAGACAGCTGTTTCGGGGGTTGTCCCTCATCACTGCAATATTTTTGGAGTTCTTTAAAGGTTATTGACTTACAGGCATCTCCACGTTACATTATGCTCTAATTCTTGTAAAATACTTGGCCATTTTAAGTCAGCAAGCAGGAAAAAGGGTGAAAAAAAAAAAAATGATAGCATATAATAAGTGATTATTCTATAGACACGTGTTTTTGTACATAACATTAGTTCCTTTGTTTTGCCGTTTCGCTCCCAGAGGGTATTTATAAAGCGCCATTTCACTCTATCCTTGTCAGAGGTGTAACTTTATATTGCCAGGAACAGTCTACCAAACCTCATATTCCCAATGAGTCCCACACAACTAAATTACTATAAATAAACACATAACATCAGTATTTTCCTTTATGGCGCGGGGTCAGACGCAGCAATATTTATTCTTCTTGTCCTTTTCAACCCTCCCATTGGCGTTAAATGCCTATAGCCTGCATGACCCACTCAATGGCCATGTCAATTTTAGGAAAGACTGACAGCTGGGCTGACGGGGCAAACTCCAACCTTGCAGGGGGAAGGGGGGGGGGGATTTAAACATAACAAACAAGTTATATGCACCAATCCCGTACCCCCTTAGCCACTGTTTACGGTCTCCCAGTATCTGTAATATTAGAACAGCAACTTCCAACTCAGCCAATCAATGATTGAGGCGGAACACTGCTGCAGCCAATCATTGGCTGAGAAGGGTAAATGCTGTGATGTCACAGAAACTGGGAGATAGAGTGAGCGACTGTGCGGCAGCTGCCAGGGTAGGTGCATATAAGTATTTTTTTTATGTTTAAAGGGGTTGTCTGGGATAAGCTATGAATCTAGATTGCTGCCGGGGCCACATGGATGTAACACTGCGGCATACTTACCTGTCCTGCTCCACCACGCTTGCCGGTTCCCAAGCTGCCCGCCCTCTGTCATTGTCAGAGTTTTCACAACATCCAACAGGAAATAAGGATCCATTTCTGGTGGGAGCTGCGCGTCAGTGGATATTGGCAAAACACTGACAGCAGTGAAGAGCAAGCGGCCCAGGCACTGTCAGCTGCGATGGACCTGGACAGGTAAGTATGCAGTTCTCCAAATTGGCAATCAGAATAATATACATTATGTATCTTCCCATACACTTGCAGGGAATGTTATAGAATAGGGGAGGAGTCAGCTCGGAACCCAGCCTCTCTTTCAGTGGAAAGGGGAAATTGATTTTGGCTTTACATTAGTTATCGTTTAGGGGTTACAGATCCTGCAGAGTTGGTGAAAGAACGACTGGAAGAGAATAAATCTGTGGGGGAAAGTTGCGCACGTACCCTGCAGCTACACTAAGACTCTTAAGGGTTTCAGGCTGATGGACATCCCGCTCAGCCAAACAGAGTGACCTTACTATCTGCACTTCTTCAGAGGACATGTGCCCTGCATTGGACAATGCACCCCACCTTCAGTGTAAGTAAACAACTTTTTCTTGGAAATCCTCCAGGATAACAGTGGACTTAATCTGTGACTACTGAACCTACACAGCTAGAGTTAAAGGGGTATTCCACTAAAACATAACTTTTCATATGTTGCTGCCCATGGTGAGACTAACAATTCATTCCCGACTTGTTATTATCTATTCAGTCTCCTTCCCTCAGTTTTGAGCTGCTGCTTTCTGAAGACACAAAATATTGAATGTGAGCTTTTCCCTCCGTCTCCCCCTCCTCTAAGACAGCTAATACAATCAAGTCCCTATCTGAAAATTTGTAGCAATTCAGTAATGCTGGGAAGATTAATCACAGTGAGTTCAATAGCAACTTGTTTACATCAGCTGTCTTGGGAAGGGAGGAGGGGGAGACAGAGAGAAAAGCTCACACACTGATATTTGTGTCTTCAGCATAAAGAAGCAGCTCAGAACTGGGGGAAGGAGACTGAATAGATAGTAATAAGTATGGAAGGAATTGTTAGTCTCACCATGAGCAGCAACATATCAAAAGTTATGTTTGAGCGGAATACCCCTTTTAAGGAGCCTCAGGTAACCCATCTCCTACTTTAACCTTTCTTAAGGGTTATCACCTGCACAAGCCAAAATTGCTCACTATGAACTGCACAAGAAGAGCCTATGGGAGCTCTTTGATGAGGCTCCACGATGAGGCTTCTTTTGCATATTCATGTTTCCCAGGAGGCAATGCACCTAGGACTTCACTGCACTGAGCGCTTTCATTAGCAGCCGGCAGTGTTGTCGTTTTGGCTGGTCTCCCTGAGATCAGCGATCTGTTTCTTATTACTATTCTTATTATTATGAATTGCAAAGAGACTGGGCCTACTTACCCTGGAGATATTTTACCTAAATAATTCACATCATCCCATTGTCTGACTTATTCTCTGCACCAAACACCAAGAGCACCAAACATAACATCCAGGTAGACATCTTGGAGGAAGTGCCTAATGTTAACCTTTCCCACCATCTATGCAGCCTCCCTCCTTCACTGCCCCAACCTACAGAGTATGCAATAACCCTGTGGAAGCCCAAATGACAAGAGCTGCAACATGGGTGACCAGCGTACAGATCTCAGGCAGCCAATAGGTTTTCCCCAGTAAGACGTCTTATAAACGTAATTGTAGCTTCTGGAAATAAATCTATGGCTGTACATCAAACCATGACATGTAAGAGCTTGTGTTCTTTGTTTCATGTTACATACTCAAGCACATCAATCCATATGTTATTTAAATCTACTATCTTTCGGACGATTCCACATGCACTTTTTAAAAAATATATATATTTTATTTGTAAAATTGGAAAAGGGGGGTGATTTAAACTTTTTTTATGGGATGGTATGTTTTCTTAACGTCTCAGTTGTTATAACTTTCAAAATCTAAATCAGCAGTAGATGTGATATGAAGAATGTTTGCAGTTTATATTTATCATTTTCTTTTTTTAGTTTTCACGCTTTATAACAAAGCTATACTTACTTGTATCCAGGTCCAGTCTCCTGAAGGCAGCTATATAACAGCTATACTCACTTTTATCCAGGTCCAGTCTCCTGAAGACAGCTCTAAATGACAAACAAACATAAAAATACATGTTATTTATATCCAACACAATTAGTGACAATACAAAAAAGATAACATTGTGAAAATAAGGCATATATTTGTGAGATCACATACAAGCGAACATTTATATCAATGTTCGCTTGTATGTGATCTCACAAATATATTTATGTCTTATTTTCACAATGTTATCTTTTTTGTATTGTCACTAATTGTGTTAACATGTATTTTTATGTTTGTTTGTCATTTAGAGCCATGATTAAGGGCAAGTGTGCCTGAAACATGTCAGCCTTTTAAATGAATTTATAAATAAAGCAAACTTTGATTATATGAGAGCTGGAGATATCCGTTCTTCTTCAATACATAAATAACAGCTATACTTACTGTATCCAGGTCCAGTCTCCTTTAGGAAGCTATATAACAGCTATACTTACTGTATCCAGGCCCAGTCCCCTGAAGGCAGCTATATAACAGCTATACTTACTGTATCCAGGTCCATTCTCCTGAAGGCTGCTATATAACAGCTATACTTACTATATCCAGGTCCAGTCTCCTGAAGGTGGATATATAACAGCTATACTTACTGTATCCAGGTCCAGTCTCCTGAAGGCAGCTATATAACAGCTATACTTACTGTATCCAGGTACAGTCCCCTGAAGGCAGCTATATAACAGCTATACTTACTGTATCCAGGCCCAGTCTCCTGAAGCTTTTTAGTCTTGTGTTGGTTGGAAAAAAAGAGACTAAACACAGGAAATGCCATGATAACTAAAAAATTATGAATGTAAATTGCAAACTTACTTTATATCACATCTACTGTTGATTTAGATTTCATTTTATGAAAATATTTATTTTTTAACACTAATTTGTAGTCCCCCTTGGGGACTCCTATTAACAATGCACTGATTGATCATAGGGATCAATGCAGTATATATATGTACTGCATTGATCTATGTATTCTGTGCTGAAGCCCATAGTAATCGGTAGGTATAACAGATTGGCTTCCCACAGTTGCAACTTGAAAAGCTGATTTGACTAAATCACTATGGATCCCTTTTTGTAGTGGTATTTAAATGGTTTTCTTAGCCCTCTCTGTACCCACTTAATGGCATTATGACGTACCAGGATGTCATAATGTATTAGGGGGTTAGAGGGGTAATTTACCCCCCCCCCCCCCCAAAAAAAAAAAAAATATATATATACAGTGGTGCCTTGGATTACAAGCATTATTTGTTCCGGGACCGCGCTTGTAATCCAAATCCACTCTTAAACCAAAGCAAATGTTCCCATAAGAAATCATAGAAATGCAGACAACTGGTTCCACCCCCCACCCCCCACCCCCCCCAAAATAATGATTTATTATTCTGAACAACATGTAAAACAAAGGAAACAAACATTCAGAAACAGCAGAATCTGTGATATTATAAGTTACTGTACAGTAATGGAGAGGATGGGAAACCCAAGGGGCGGACACAGACTACAGGGAGCATGAAGGAATGAGCAGGGCAGATGTGGGCACATACATGCAGCGCTCTCTGTCCGGGGAGAGAGGGGTTACAGCTATGGAGAGATTACCTCCACAGTCCTGTCCCCTGATGTGAGCCCCAGCCTGAAGTGGATCTGCTATGATTTGGAAGGTGAGGGAGACTTCCTGGGTCAGAGTACAGGGCTGTAGACCCCGCTATGCAGACCATGCCCCTCCGCCATTCGCGCTCCCACCCAGTACAGGGAGCTCTTAAACCAAAGCAATGCTCTTAAACCAAGTCACAATTTAGAAAAACTGTGAGCTCTTAAACCAAAACGCTCTTAAACCAAGTTACTCTTAAACCAAGGCACCACTGTATGTATATATATATATAATTATATATATATAATTAACTAATTAATTAACTGGTGCCAGAATGTGCCAGAGATTTGTAACTTACTTCTGTTAAAAAATCTCCAGTCTTCCAGTACCTATCAGCTGCTGTATGTACTGCTGTAATGCAGGAAGTGGTGTATTCTTTCCAGACTGGAGAGTAGGAGAGTTTTTTTTATGGTGATTTGCTACTGCTCTGGGCGACTCTTGACATGGACAGAGGTGGCAGCAGAGAGCAGTGTGTCAGACTGGAGAGAATACACCACTTCCTGCAGGACATACAGCAGCTGATAAGTACTGGAAGACTAATAGAAGTAAATTACAAATCTCTGGAACTTTCTGGCATAAGTTGATTTAAAAGGAAAACAATTTGGTGAACAACCCCTGATTTACAAGCAATATATATGGAGAAAAAGAGAGAATGAGAGCAAGAATCATGAAGACTAATGGTGCGTTTACACGTAAAGATTATCGTGCGAATTTGCGCGATACTGATCGAATTCGAACGATGACCGTACGTGTAAACGCAGTGAACGATCAAATGACGAACGAGCATACGTTACCTGCTCCGTGTAGCAGGTCTTCGAAATTCCCGACTCCCCTCTTCAGTGCATTGATTGGCTGAAGAGGTGAGCCGGGAATTTCAAACGGCTCCTCTTCAGCCAATCAGTGCTGAAAAGGAGCACTGATTGGCTAAAGAGGAGCCGTTTGAAATTCCCGACTCACCTCTTCAGCCAATCAATGCACTGAAGAGGGGAGTCGGGGATTTCGAAGACCTGCTACGTGGAGGTGGCGATCGGAGCGGCGGCGGGGGTGGCGATCGGGGCGGCGCAGGGGGCTGCTGTTGACCGTGGGGCCGGGCTGCCGATGACCGTGGGGCTGGGCTGCCGATGAGCGGGGGGGGGGCGGGCTGCGGGCGGGCGGGCCGGGCTGCGGGCACAATTGCAAAACGATTTTTCCGTGCGATATATCGTACCGTCTAAACACTGATCGTTATGAAAAAAAATTGTTACTTCGACATCGTTAATCGTACGATCGGGCCAATTATAGCACCATAAATATCCCCTTTAATGGAATTAATAATAAATGGGATTACTAGTGATCACTTAATAGAACTCTAGAAGGAGAAATCTTTATTTATGAGTGGAAACTTCCAATCCCCGCAATCAGGAGACAGGATTTATCCGCTTAACACGAAACAGAAGTGAAACCCTGAAACCCTTCCTGCTGGATTCCACATGAAATAACTCCAACAATGTTGAGTTTTCGCCTGACTCCACGCCTTCACCTCGCAGACAGACAGCTTCCCCTCCTATAGTAAAAACTACAAACAGTCATTGCTCCAAAGCTTCCTCCAAAGTCCGGTGATAATCCATCGCCAAGGAAAAGAGTGCGGAATATAAAGGAAAGTTGTATGAGATATCACAGAGGTGCAGAGAATAATCAGACTTAATACCAAGTACTTAGTACCAAGATGGGGCAAGGTCAGGAGCAAGGTGGAGGTGAATCATGGGTAATTAGTCACAGCAGGAATGTGCAGACGGGGCTGACAGCAGCAGTGACTGACACAGCGGCCCGGGTTATGGAGCCAGGCCTCGTGATTGATGGGTCCGTAATTCATAGAAGGAACAAAGTTGTAATTGAGGAGGAAAATTGGTCTGAGAGCCGATTGCTCTACATTAGTGACTATGACTAATACGTTCACAGTGCTTATTACCCAGACTAAGGCTATGTTCACACTACGTAAAACAATGGCCGTTGTTTTCACCGGCCGGAATTTTGCGGTCAAAACAACGGCTGTAGAATTACGAGCATACAGGCTGGTCGTGAAACAACGGCCGTTGTTTGATATTGCCTCCTAGCATGTTTTTAATCGGGCTGAAACATGTCATTTAATTGAAATACTGCGACTAGCCCAATAAACCACTCAGTAAATTTTTTACATTAAAATCAAGTTTAATTTGGCCGAAATAAATTTTACGTGTGTGTAAATGACATGTTCATTTTTCACGGGTCCATACGAACTACGTAGTCTCATACGCTGTGTGCATTGTACGACCGTAGTTCACACGAATTGCTATATCGTATCTTCCTCAAAACAACGGCCGTAGTTTTGCGGTGAAAACTACGGCCGTTGTTTTACGTAGTGTGAACATAGCCTAATGCTGCATTTACATGGAGCGATAATTCGCCTGATTGTACGATTGACGATTTTGAAGTAATGATTTTTTTTATAACCATCAGCGTTTAGATGGAACGATATATCGTACGGAAAAATCGTTTTGCGATCGCTTTAGCCTATCTCGCACATAGGCTAAATCAATGAACCATTGTTTACACGGTACGATCTGCGAATTTTTTGCGAATGACCAACGACGATTTGAGAACATGTTCAAAGATCAAAATGAACGATTTCTCACTCATCGCTTGATCGTTCGCTGCGTTTACACGTACGATTATCGCATGAATTCGATCGTTATCGTGCAAATTTGCACGATAATCGTTCCGTGTAAACACAGCATTATTCACAAAGACAGAGCCATATTGGGGTGTCCCACCACGGATGTTGCTATTGGTTACACCCTTCGTAAAAGCCTGTACTTATCGTGTAAAAGTGGTGATGAAGGTAGTGATAAAGTTTTGCCACTAGATGTCGCTGTATTAGATATATGTATTCATATGCTGCACAGCTGAAGTATGTGAAGGGTTATAGCTTGTTTGTGTGTCACATGGATCTGTGGACCTATAGGAATCTGTTCTTCTTCTCTTCTATCACCTCTCTCTTTACTTCTTCTATTGCACTCTTCACCCACTCACAGCGCACTTTAGATACGCTGAGGAAGGTAGTCACATGGGTGGAGGCAGTGTGAAGGTCTTTCGTGTTGGACATTGTAGAGAAAGGACGCAAGCTAGATTGCTCTCTACAGTGGTCGTCTCTGGGCCCTGGCCGTCTGCCAGGTCCCCTACTCGGGTCAGTCTTAGTCAGAACCCCGTATGGTAGGAAGTAAGACAGGACACAGCTAACAGTTTTCTTCTCAGTAACGCTACACAACACTATGCATTGCTAAACCCCTTTCAGTAGAGGACAAGTCAGAGACAACCTCAACCCACGGCGTAGACTAGGAGAGTCACAGAGCAGGACACTGTCCATAGGGGGAAAGGGTACAACCAGCCTTCTAAAATAAAAGCAGGCGTGCCATCACCTACACTGGCGTCACATGTTAAGGTCGTATCTCGGCCAACCACCATCAGAGTGGTGTCACACACAACCATCTAGCAAGTGACCGGCCGTGTTGCCTCTACACTAACGTGGGGGTGTACCACTACAAATATTATACCTTAGGAACTAAAACTATATTGTTTATTGCTTATCTCATATACAGATTGTATCTCCATGAATATATACATATATAGGTTAGGGTGGCGGTATACCAATGCTTACAGAAAGTCTTCTCATTTTGTTATGTTGCAGCCTTGTGCTAAAATACAATAGAACGTCCATTGTTCTGCACTCAAAATTCCATAATGACAAAGTGGATACTGAATGTTGTATTTCTATACGTATTCAGACCCTTTACCTAGTATTTAGTTAAAGGAGTACTCCAGTGATTATTATTATTTATTATTATTATTATTATTATTTAAAATCAACTGGTGTTATAGATTTGTAATTTACTAATATTTAAAAATCTCAAACCTTCCAGTACTTATCAGCTGTTGTATGTCCTGCAGGAAGTGGTTTATTCTTGTCAGTCTGACACAATACTCTCTGCTGCCACCTCTGTCCATGGCAGGAACTGTCCAGAATAGTAGCAAAACCCCATAGGAAATCTCCTCACAATTTCAGAAAAGCAAGTCTCTGACTGCCCCTTGTGACTGGAGCTGTAATGAGGTTGCTATGGGAAGGACAAAAATTGTCTTTGGTTATTGCTGTTAGTCCCATAGCCATAAATGGAGAAGTGGCCACAAAAATACACTACCGTACAGAACTAATAAGACTTCTAATCGATACATATTTATTATCTATTCCAGACAACACCATGTCAACCAAATTCAAGCAAAAAAATTTTTTTTAAAAAAAATTTAAAATTCTCAAGTCTTCCAGGACTTATCAGCTGCTATATGTCATACAGGAAGTGGTGTATTCTTTCTAGTCTGGCACAGTGTTCTCTGCTGCCACCTCTGTCTGTGACAGGAACTGTTCAGAGCAGTAGCAAATTCTCACAGCAAATTTGTATCTGGGCGACTTGAGATTTTTTAATAGAAGTAAATTACAAATGTTTGGCACCAGTAGATTTGAATTATTTTTTTTTTGTGCTGACCTACAACTGTAATAATTTGCATTGTTTTGGTAAATCCACATTGCTGATCATATAAATATATGCGGATGTATCTCTAGTATGTTCATATCACATACGCAGAATAACCTGCAGACTCTCACCAGTGCATTTGTCTCACAGTCATCTCTTATGATCCCCATATCGGGGTGACAGGCTAATTCTAAGAGATTCTGACTGCTGAGATCCATCGGCCGAGGACAAAGGCTGCAGCTTTGACACCTGGTTTTGTAATATTATCCCAAGTTCAATAACTGGTTCCTGTTGAGCAGAGACGCACAAGACTTAATGGCTTTGGAGGAAATTTGATTCCTTTGCAGTTGTTATACATTTTATTGGACCAACATGAAAAGTTTTCCTAGATGTTTCTGAACATAAGGCTTCGAGACCTCAGAAGACCTTTCTCCTGCTGGAAGAAAATACAAAGGAATGGTAGAACAAAAAGTTAATCTAAAAGACTATGAAAGACACCAGTGCAGCACAACACGTGTAGGCCTGACTATGTGGCAGAGGCAAAGTGACTAGAGATGAGCGAGCGCTAAAATACTCGAACCTCATTAAAGTCAATGGGAGATTAGAGGCCATACTCAGCAGAGGGGAGGGGGGTTGTCCGGTCCACCTGAAAAGTGAAAATAGAAACAGGAACAGCAGGGGGAGCATGTATGGCTGCATCTAAGGGTTCATTTACACAGAAAGATTATCTGCCAAAGATTTGAAGCCAAAGCCAGGAACAGACTAGAAACAGAGATCAGGTCATAAAGGAAAGACCGAGATTACTCCTCTTTTCAAATCCATTCCTGGCTTTGGCTTCAAATCTTTGACAGATAATCTGTCAGATAATCTTTCTGTGTAACTGGTCCATAAGGGCCCTATTCCACCAGACGATTATCGTTTGCATAATCGTTAACGATTAACGATCTCAAACGATCTCAAGACCGGAAAACGTTCAGTCATTTCCATGGAACGATAATCGTTACTATGATCGTTACTTATGATCGTAATTGCGATAGTTTTTCTTCGCTATTTATTCGCTATTGCGTTCGTATCTATTGCGAACGACTGAACGATGTCTTATTCAATGCGAACGATTTGCGAACGTTTTGCGAACGAGCAACGATAAAAATAGGTCCAGGTCTTATAAAGCGATCAACGATTTCTCGTTCGGTCGTTAATCGTTAACTGCATTTCAACCGAACGATTATCGTTTGGATTCGAACAATTTAACGATAATCTGAACGATAATCGTCCGGTGGAATAGGGCCCTAAGACTCCCAGGCTGCTGTATTAGCTGTACTAGCTTTCTACTGGTCCACTATCAGACTGAGTAGACCATCTAATACTGGTATACTATCCTGTGTGTCACACAGGGATATCACTAGTCCTAAAAAGCACTTTTGGGTAGTTGTGATTTAAAGTCCGTCCAGACCCATTTTTTTAGCAAGTGCGGGGGAGGATAAAAGAAATAACATGCTCTTACCTCCCCCTCTCCGGCGCTGGCAGCTGCGTACCTCCGGACCGGTCTCCGGCCGCTTCCTGGTCTAAGCAGGGACCCACTACGGCCGCTGACTGGCTGAGTGGACCACACATGTCACGACCAGGGTCCCCTTGCTGACCAGGAAGCAGTCGGGGATCGGAGCAGCAGTATGTGGCCACCAGTTCTGGAGCGGGGGGCCCTGAGGACCCTGAGCTCCTTGGGGGCCCATGGTTCACTTATACAATCAGTGTTGTACAGTTCTGGCTACAGTTCTACCCTGATTTGCAAAAATAAAAATAAAAAAAATGCTGCTTTTTTTTTAACCACAATTTTGCACAAATCATGGCAACACTGCTGCCAGAAGACAATTCGGTAACATAAGAGAAGATACTGAAGGACCTTTATATAAGACTATGATGTCACCACAGGTCCTTTACAGTCCGCACTATGAAGGAGGAGGACTAAAGCTAGTGCGGCCATAGTTAAACAGTGGGGTTGGGGGGGCCAAGCTTGGTGAACAGCCCGGGGCCTCTGGTAAGGTTAACCCATCCCTGGGTAAGAGCATGTTATTATTTGTATGTTCCCCGGCACTTGTTAAAAAAAATGGGTCTGGCCGGAGTTCTCCTTTACTGCTACAACTCCTACTGTGTAATCCAATAACACAAACTGTAGCACAGTATATAACTGTGTATACGAGCTATATACCAGTACCTGTCTACTGTACTTCTTTGAGTGGAGATCGGTGGCTGCGGAGGAGCGCATGCTTTCCCATAGACGGGCTATGGCACACTGAAACAGGCGGTGGAAAGCGGAATCGCGCCTGTTTTACTCGGTGTGAACATACCCTTAAAGTGAAAACAGTATAGACTGTATAGTAAGTTACATAAATCTTCATTATACAATAAACAGGCTTTAGTTACATAATACTGGAAAATAATCCCCATAAAAAGCTCAGGAGGGTTCTATAGACTGCAGTTATATGTGGGACATTCCTGACTGACCATAATCCTCTTTTCTTTATTAATTTTACCATATAAATTCCCTTCATATATAAATATATATACTGTATTTATATATGTATATAAGTAGTCAGACAGTATGTGTAATAGGGTTATAATTCGGGGAACATTTATCAAATACGGTGTAAAGTGAAACCGGCTCAGTTGCCCCTAGCAACCAATCAGATTCCACCTTTCATTCCTCACAGACTCTTTGGAAAATGAAAGGTGGAATCTGATTGGTTGCTAGGGGCAACTGAGCCAGTCTCACTTTACACCATGTTTGATAAATCTCCCCCTTCATAACCCTATTACACATACTGACCCCCTACTTTTGGACCACCCTGTATATACAGTATATTCCTCCATAAGGCGGTGGCTGCTGCTGCAGTAAGGGCCCTATTCCACCGGACGATTATTGTTCGCATAATCGTTAACGATGAACAATTTCAAACGACCGCTGTTGCTAAAGACCTGAAAACGTTCACTCATTTTCATGGAACGATAAATCGTTACTTATGATCGTATTTGCGATCGTTTTTTCTTTGCTACTGCGTTCGTATCTACTGCGAACGACCGAACAACGTCTTATTCAATGCGAACGATTTGCGAACTTTTTGCGATAAAAATAGATCCAGGTCTTATAAAACAATGAACGATTTCTCGTTCGGTCATTAATCGTTAACTGCATTTCAACCGAACGATTATCAATTAGATTCGAACAATTTAACGATAATCTGAACGATAATTGTCCGGTGGAATAGGGCCCTAAGTTACGTCTTGTATCTGCCGCAGAGGTTAGATTACAGTCGGGTTCCCTCCACATTCCTTTCACATATGAAAAGTCAGGTTTGTGTCCCGTTCCTAGCACCATCTGCTCTATACGCTGTATCTATATACACAAGTGGTACACATCGCTCCTTCTCCCCCGCAGCGTAAGCAGAGAGACCTGATCACAGTCTTCATCTTCCAACAAGGTGGTCTAGAAAGATCTTCACGCTCGAGAGAATGTTGTCAGAGTAATATAAAGGAAGCCATTCTACTGCTGCGCGCTCCATTCAGCTGCTGCACGCAGACACAGCGAACATTTTACGCAAATTCCCATTAATCTCTTCACATATAAATATGACTCCGCCATGACTTGAAAATAGAGAAAGAGAAGTTTGATTCAAAGATATCTTTCCGTAAATGTTCTTGTATTTGTAGAGTATTGAACACTGACCCATTGTAGCAAACCCTGAGCTGTAAGACTGTTAATTCAACTTACAAATGTTATCAGCAGGCTGCAATGTTCAGAATGCATTGATTAAAGTTAAAAGGGTATTCTGGCAGAAATAATAGATTTGTAATTTAATTCTATTTAAAAATATCAAATCTTCCACTATATTTCAGCTGCTGTATGTCCTGCAGGAAGTGGTGTATTCTCTCCAGTCTGACACAGCGCTCTCTGCTGCCACCTCTGTCCATGTCAGGAACTGTCCAGAGCAGTAGCAAATAACCATAGAAAACCTCTCCTGCTCTGGACAGTTCCTGACATGGACAGAGGTGGCAGCAGAGAGCACTGTTTCAGACTACAAATAATACGCCACTTCCTGCAGGACATACAGCAGCCAATAAGTACTGGAAGACTTTAGTTTTGTTTTTTTATTAAATAGAAGTAAATTACAAATCTGTATAACTTTTTGACTCCAGTTGAAAGAAGAAAGAAAATATTTTTGCCTCCACCTCTTTGAAAATACTATTTGATTAAATAGCTGTTAGGTCAAAAAGACACATAATCCCTTTCTCGTTATCCTCCTGTGCAAAGTGCTATAGGCTGTAATGCCTCCTTGCTCCCCTTCCAATCCCTATCCCTGCTTCAGACTCTAACAAGTGGGATCAGGGATAGGAGGGGGAATGAGGAGGCATTCCAGCCTGCAGCAGTCCTGGAGCTTGGGAAAGCCTCCTTAACTCTTTGCACTGGATAATAAAATCCTTTTTCTATGTTATGAAAGCACAGATAGATATATGACAGGTAACATGTGTCTCCTTGACCTTGCAGCTATCTAACAGTGTCAGCAGTTTGGACGTGAATTGAAAATGAGAGAATCCCTTTAAGTATTAGTTACTGCTAGTGTCAGGTTTCCGCCAGCTGTGCTAGATACCAGGTCAGCCCATAAGAGTCTAAAGTCTGTGTCGCTTATTTATTTTGTACTATTTCATTTTCCATAACTATTACAGTATTTTCCCGTCCATTGTTCGATCCAGAGCGGCCTCATCAGGGCAGCCCCCTCTAAGTCCAGGTCTGCTGGCTGAAGCCCACAGCAAACATCTGATACTGGCGGTGGAAGTCGTGGACAGCTGCATATTTCCCCTTGTAAAATAAGATGTAGTATTACATAGAGGCCATTAAATTGAATATATAATACACAGTCACATCAAGTTCTATTAGGTAGGAGATGGCTACGTGTAGGGACTGATAGAGGATGATTCGGATAGGGACCCCTCCCCCACTATGGCATCTATACGTCCCGACAGAACAACCTTTTTTTTTTATTAGAAAATAAAAAGGAGGAAGTAAACACCTGTAATAAAACGACTTCTCTGACCCAAAAAATGTTCATTTACCAAAAAATGATGGTAAGTTTGGCACGGAAAACCTGTACTATACCTATCAGGGAAGTATTCTATAAATCTATGGGGTGTTGCTAAACATACGACTAAAGGTCCCCATACACCTTCAATAACTGACAGCTGAATGATGGTTTAGCCTTTAGTTATCTCTTTCATCCAGCTTCCAGAAAGGAGGGTTAAGCCGCAGCCAGAAAACCGTGGCTGTGGCTTATCTCTACCAGAACAAATGGATTGGGCAGTGATTTTCTATCACGAGCCGCCCCTATTTCCACCAACATCATCTTTTGGTAGTCGTGAGGGGAGCCTTAGGAAACTATTACACGGAACGATTATTGCTCCGTGTAATAAATACAACGATCAGCCGATGACAACAATCATCAGCTGATCGTTGAAATAGGTTTGAACCGCGCATCGCTACATGTAATAGCGGTGCGCGGCTGGCAGCTGACCATATACATTACCTATCCAGGCTGCAGGGCTCCTCTTGCGGTCTTCTCCCCGGGTCCCGCGCACTCCAACTTCAGAGCGGTCTGTCTGAGCTGAGGCCAGTGATTGGCTGAGCGGCCTGTCAGCTGAGCGGAGCGCACGGAACCCGGGGAGAAGACCGCAAGATAAGCCCTGCAACCTGGACAGGTAATGTATAAAGTAAAGCAAGGGCTGCAATGGCATCGGTAACGATGTCCCTGCAGCCCTTGTTAAACGATAATCAGGCCGTGTAATAGGCCAAGTAAATGAGCAGATCGGCGCTCGTTTACAGTTATTATCTGGCCTTCATCGTGTAATAACACCCTTACACACCTTATACCGGCGGCTTAGACTAGCTGGTGATGCTGCGGCTGTGGGGGCATGGCGACAGGTAACTAGGACTTCTTTACTATGTTCCCACAACCGCCTGGATTTTTCACTGTTGCCGGGAGAACTTCTTTAATGCAACTCATACTCTGTGCCATGGCTAGTGCAGGACTCTATAGATTACCGTTAAAAACAACATTTTACCAAAGTTAATGGCATCTTTTTGGGATTTGGGAGTTCTCAAAAACAAACAAAAAAAGTTGTTTTTACTATTTTGAGGCCCCGTTCCCACTGAGCAAAATTAGCGGAATTCTGCGGCGGAATGCCGTTAGCCTCCCGCTCATAATGGGAGTCTATGGGAGGTACGCGCTCCTGCTCTGTCCGCACTGAAGAATGAACATGTTCATTCTTCAGTACCGTCATCTGTAAGGCGCCCTTCAGGTAATTCCATAACAGAAACTCCCACTCCAGTCTCAGTGCTGTAGGTGAACATCAGTTTCTGTATGACACACGGTTTCTCTGTAACCTTATCTTTAGGTCATTGCCTGTAGGCTGATATCACTGTGGTCCCGGGGGGGGGGCTGGCACTCCTGCACTTCTGATTAATCGTCGGTGATCTTTTTATGTAGAATTTTAATAGATTACCTTAGATTAGTGTATTCCATTGTCTCCAATGTTTGTGTACAATCGCCGTCTGATCATTCGTCTGAGTATCAGGAAAATTTTACTATTATGTGGGTCATACAAGTGAAATGATTTCACAATTATTTGCAACTATCAAGTCAATGGGAATGTCAAGTCAATGTGTTTTTCTTAACCTCCTACCGCCGCTGTTCTATAAATTAACTTCGCTGCAGCCTATGCCTGTGGCTGCAGCGACGTTAATTTACGATTGAGGATAACACAGTCGCTGAAGCTGCGCCTGTGTCATCCACAGCGGGTTACGGCTATCAGTGATAGCCGGGGACCCACCGCAACTCTCAGCACCGGAGCCTCGCTCCGGTGCTGGGAGTTAACCCTATAGATACTGCGGTCAGCACGAACCGTCAGCACGAACGCAGCATTTATAGGGCTCCTTACAGAGAATTCTTCCTCTACAGAGGGAGAATTGTCTATCCGGTGTCCATTGGGGCTCTGCGAAGTGATCACAGAGCCCTGATGGTAGCCATGGAAACCGGAAGCCTTAGGCTTCCGGATTCCTGGCTACGGAGGCCGACGGGGGGAGGGAGGGAAGGCCGTGCACTCTGCCCCCTCCCCTCTCTCCCCTGCCGCTGTCATAAGATTGTAACAGCGGCAGGGGACAGAGAAGAGGGGGCAGACATAGGGACATAAGCTTATGGGATGCATCAATGACCCCAGATCGTGAAAGGGTTAAGTAAAACTCTGGCTTTTTTGACACAGAAATTTATGCTTAAAAAAAGGATGCGGTTAATGTCAACGTGAAGATGCCCTGAGACTTGTTGCCATAAGGAAAACTTGGTCTATACTGATGCATTAAGGTAATTGAAACTAGTGAAATTAGTGAGATATAGACTAATCCCCCATGTTCTGCTTTGTTTCATAACCTGTTGCCCTTGGTTAAAAGAGAAGTCCATTAGGGCAACATATATTCACTTCAGGCAAGGGGTGTGGGAGAATGTGATGAAGAACCTATATTTATTGCTCCCCATTCCTGCGCTGCACAACGCCCCGCTCCAGGAGCACCCGATAACACCATCCAGCTCTCCCCTCTTCCACGTCATGACCTGGTTGCTAGATAGATGCTCTGCTTAGCCAGTCAGTGACTGGTGCGGGACTCTGCTGCAGTCACTGATTGGCGGATGGGGCTTTGCACCGATCACGCCGCAGCCTGTCATTAACCCCATAAATGCCATGTTTAAATGTAAGTGACAGAAGCAGCCCCTGTCACTTACCGATCGTGACACTGCGGGGGTCCCGATTGCTGTTCCGGACTGCCGGAGGTCTCTTACCTTCCTCTGTGTGGTCTGATAGGTGCTCTGCTCATTCAGTCTGCCACATGCAGCCTCAATGAGCAGAGCGCCAAAACACTGATCAATACTATGCCTATGGCATAGCAATGATCAGTGTAAGCAATCTATTCATTGCATGTTAAAGTCCCAAAAGCCCCTCCCCCAATAAAAATAAAATCACCCCCTATCCCATTATACAAATACAACATATAAAAATAATTAAACAAATAAACACATAATATACCGTAGCGTGCATAATTGTCCAATATGGTATTAATTAAAACTAGAGATCATGGTACAAAAAATGACGCCCCATACAGCCCCATAGGTGAAAAACTAAAACCGTTATGAGTCACAATAGGATCATTCTATTAATAATTAATTGCAAATAAAAAGCATTTCATTAAAAAAAAAAAAAAAAAACATTCTAAATCTGAGTAAACCTGCATATGGTTGTGTTCGGACTGACCTATAGAATAATAGTGTCATGTCGCTGTTACCATATAGTGCATTACGTAGACACAGGAACCCCCCAAACGTTACCATATTGCATTCTTTTTTACGATTTCACCAATTTATATCTTCATAAATAATATATTTGGGATTCCGTCATACATGTTATGGTAGAATGAAAGACGCCACTACATAGTACAACTATTCCTGTAACAAACAAGCACTTACATGGCCCTGTAGATAGAAAAAGGAAAGTGCTAGAGCTCTTAGAAGGGGAGGAGGGAAAAACAAGAACGCAAAAATCTAAATTGGTGCGGTCATTTGGGTCATTTTGGGTTTGGTCCTCAAGGGGTTAAAAAGTAAAAAAAAAATGAAGTTTTTAAAAATATGACATAGCCCCTCCCCTGATAAAAGTTAAAATTACCCCTATACCACTTTATATATAAAACACATAAAAATAAATAAATAAATAAACATATAACATAGCATGCGCAATTGTCAGATCTATTAAAATATAGCAATATTATTCCTTTAGGATGAATGGCTTAAACGAGAAAAGCAAAAACAAATTCAATAAAGAGCAATCAAAACGTTAGAAATCCCAAACAGCCCTGCTGCTATGGCTCTTAGAAGGTGAGGAGGAAATGCAAAAAATAAAATTGTGCTGGTCCTTAAGGAGTTAATATATGAAGCTATCCATGTTTGTGGTAATGGGCGCACCATACATATCTAATATAGGGAATTATATCACTTAATTGTTGCTACCTACAGTCAATGTGAGTACGGTGGTTTTGCTATAAACAATAGGCGCATCATTTCTACATGTCAGGAGGAAAAAATTTTAGTTAATATTTTACTAACATATTTATTTACTTACTTTACTTATTTTTTACATTATTATTATTTATTTTTATTTTTTTTACTATTTTAAGAAATATTTCAGGATTATGGCAAAGCCCAGTGCAGAATACATCTGGAAGGGTTCAGACTAAATGCCCGGAGCTGTCAACACAGGTCAGCTAGGAATACACTCAAAGTTTCTAAAGCAGCTGTGCAAACTGTTCCTGCAGGGTTTATGTAAAGAATCCTAAGGGACAGGGCCTGCATTGTGAGTTCCGGAACTCCACTAATCCATTGCTGGTTCTTTTCTGTGTTATAAAGAGCTATCATCTTGCATAGTTACTACCATTCATACCTGCAATCTATTACAATGGATCACTCTACTTTCTTTGTTAGTTGTCTAACTTTTTAAAAAACAAAATTGTTGGGGGTTCCTTAGCTTAGGTTTATAAATAATAGCCTGTAGAGCCGTGACCTTGAGACGTCCCCCGCAGAGGGTGCAGACATCTTATGTCACAGACTGCTTGATGTAAATAAGTAAAGTCTTCACATTTCTGGGGAAAAAAAAATAGCCATCAACAAAACTGAAAACATGTGTGGAAACTTTCTTCCAACTAGTGGGTATGTAAAGCTTCCCCTGAGACAAACTTCACCTTGTTCTTCTGCATAGAGGAATAGGCTGTATGGTATATTTTGGGCTGGAACTCTCCGATATGACCTTTCCTGGAACTAAAATGTCTTCATGGCCGGCAGACGCTGGATCATCTAGATCTAATCAAACAAAACAAGAGTCAAAAGCCTCATACATGTGGCAGATCTTGCAACCATTTAGACGGAAGAGAGGGAACCCCGCTCCATCCTGTCTCTTGATGTATTTGAAAGGGTGGAGTGGGGTTTCCTATGGAAAACATTAGAGGCGTTAGGATTGGGCGTTAATTTCATACCCTGGATTAAGTTGCTGTATTCATACCCCTCAGCGAGAGTTTTCATAAATCTCCAGTCTCCTGAAGACATGCTAAATATCAGCTATACTTACTGTATCCGGGTCCAGTCTCCTGAAGGCTGCTATATAACAGCTATACTTACTTGTATCCAGGTCCAGTCTCCTGAAGACAGCTAAATAACAGCTATACTTACGGTATCCAGGTCCAGTCTCCTGAAGGCAGCTAAATAACAGCTATACTTACTGTATCCAGGTCCAGTCTCCTGAAGGCAGCTAAATAACAGCTATACTTACTGTATTCAGGTCCAGTCTTGGGAAGACATGCTATATAACAGCTATACTTACTGTATCCAGGTCCAGTCTCCTGAAGGCAGCTATATAACAGCTATACTTACTGTATCCAGGTCCAGTCTCCTGAAGGCAGCTATATAACAGCTATACTTACTGTATCCAGGTCCAGTCTCCTGAAGGCAGCTACATAACAGCTATACTTACTGTATCCAGGTCCAGTCTCCTGAAGGCTGCTATATAACAGCTATACTTACTGTATTCAGGTCCAGTCTTGGGAAGACATGCTATATAACAGCTATACTTACTGTATCCAGGTCCAGTCTCCTGAAGGCAGCTATATAACAGCTATACTTACTGTATCCAGGTCCAGTCTCCTGAAGGCAGCTATATAACAGCTATACTTACTGTATCTAAGTCCAGTCTCTTGAAGGCAGCTATATAACAGCTATACTTACTGTATCCAGGTCCAGTGTCCTGAAGGCTGCTATATAACAGCTATACTTACTGTATCCAGGTCCAGTCTCCTGAAGGCTTTTTAGTCTTGTGTGGTTGAAAAAAGAGACTAAACACATAGGGGGACATTTAACAACCAAAAAAGTTGTATTTTCTGGTGGAAAATGGGTAGATGCGAATAAATTTATATATTATATTATAAGTTTTCGCATCATTTTCAGCCAGCTTAGGCAGGGGGAGGGGGTGGAAAGGGGGAAGCGTGGACTCAAGGTCCGCTTAATTTATTATTTTTCACGCCGTAAAATGATAAGGAAACCTATGCCAGCTGTGAGCTGGCGTAGGTTTATTTGGCGCTCACACTGGTGCGCACGGGATTTATGTAGATGCAGTGCGCCTCTACATATATCAGCAAAATGTTGGCGATGTGGAGACATTTTTAGTCTGGGCGCAGAAAACGCCGGACTTAATAAATGTCCCCCATAAAGTTTTCATAAATAGCCAATAACCAAGGGATTCAGATTGACAAGAGGGACTCAAGCTCTGCTTTTCATTTTATATATATATATATATATATATATATATATATATTAGTGTGAAGACTGAAAGGCTCGGAAGATATTAGCGGATTTGGGGTAGGAGGTAATTAGAATATCCAGCTATTTATCAAGGATCGTGAACAAAACGGATCCAAGACATTTCGGGGGAATCTACCAAGATCGGCGTACTCAGACACTCGCCTAAAATTAGGCTCCACCCCTTTTACCTGAATGAATTCACCTGAACGCCTCTCACTGAATCCGGATTGCTGTGCACCCGATCCTGCGCCTGACGTACCAAATCTACACATACTTCCAGCAGGTGTAGATTTAAATCATGATTTACGCCTGCTCATCATGGTAAATGATGGTGCGGGAGGGGATACGGGGAGGGGACTTCTCCCTGGCGTACACCCCTGCCATAAGATTTAAATATGTCCCCCTTAAGAGCTTTTCCGACATAAAACTAACTTGTCCTTTAATGCACAGGATACGGGAAAAGCAAGAGACTGCAGAGGTCCCAACCTCCGTACCCCCCGGTGATCTCCAGATCTGCCTCCAGCTCGGTACAGCCACAGGTGCGGCACGTGACCCGCGGCTCTATTCATTCTCTATAGAGCTGCCGTGTGCTGTACAAGGCTCCATAGAGAGTCCGCCGAAAGTAGAAAGACCATCTTTTCTGGCAAATTCAAATTCGGTCATGGAGGCATACTGGTTCCGTATAGCATCCCGCAGCACATTTGCCCACAGATGATGCAGCTGTAGATCCTAACTAAATATTGTTGGATTGGTGATAAATCTGATAACTGGGTAGACAAGGAAGCGCTGCAATCTGGTGAAGACATTGCTGGAAAATTCCTGCTGAGAAATGCCAGATGGGAGGTGCGGCAGCACATGTGGCTCCAGGATTTCCTGCACATATCGCAGAGGTGCTAGCGTCCCTTGGGTCAATATTAAGGGGACTGACTGCCATACGGGATGGCTCCCCAGACCTTACACCAGCAGCTGGGACAATGTGTTGCTTTACAGCAAAGGTAGTAAATAAAGTGTCCCTGTCGTTATAACTTTCAACATCTAAATCAGGGATGGGGAACCTTGGCTCTCCAGCTGTTGCAAAACTACAATTCCCATCATGCCTAGACAGCCAAAGCTAAAGCTTCAGCCGTCTAGGCATGATGGGAATTGTAGTTTTTCAACAGCTGGAGGGCCGAAGGTTCCCCATTCCTGATCTAAATCAACAGTGTGAAACAAAGTTTTCAATATTCATTCTTTTTTTGTTTGTTGTTGTCATGCTGTAAAACAAAGTTATATTTACCAGAATGATTCTCTTTAAACTCTTAAATGGTGGTCATGAGTATATACACGTTACGGCTGTGTCCACACCTACAGGATCCGCTGCAGATTTGATGGTGCAGATTTGATGCCGTGTTCAGTTATTTAAATGAAATTTGCTGCGGATCCGGTATCGCAGATGATTTTCTGCTGCAGATCCGCAGCAGATTTCATTTAATTAACTGAACACAGTTATTGTTATTCCCACCTTCCCTTTTTCTTACCCTACACATTGCTTAAAGTGTAATTGTCATGTTTTTTTTTTTTATTGCAGAAATCAGTAGTATAAGCGATTTTAAGAAACTCTGTAATAGGTTTCATCAGCCAAAAAAGCCTCCTTCTGTACTCAAGAAGCAATCTCCCAGCCTCCCCCCCTGACTTCTTATCTGTGCATTATCAGGCAAACACGTCTTCATTACAGAGAAACCAGTGAAGATGGGTTCTGCTCTCTCCATTATCTCCAATGAAGGGGGGAGGGGGGCGAGGAAGATGAGGGAGCAGGAAGAGGAGACATGAAGGTCAGCTGTTTGTAGACTCTCTGGGCTCCTAAAACGCAGGATTCTGGGGTCAGAAAGGTCAGTGCTTATCTATGAACTTACTGAGAGAAGATTGCAGGGTGTTGTGCTGTGCAGGACTGCTCCGTGCTCAGTCACTCCTAACAGCCCCTCCCCTCTCCATAGCCACATAATGGAGACAGAAATCCTGCTTTATCTGATGTGAGGGGGGAGCTAGACAAACTGCTTTTTCAGTACAGAAGGAAACTCTTTTAGTACATAAAACCTATTACAGAGTTTCTTAAAATCGCTTGTTCTGTTGATATTTATTGTTTTCAGAAAAATGACCCTGAAATGACAGTCCACCTCCTGGTTTCCTCATTGGGCGGCTTCTTCACTGTGATTGGTCCTCTTCACCAGCAGCAATAGTCTGTATTCTGCTGTTCTGTGCTGTGCTCTGCTGTACTGTGCTGTGCTCTGCTGTTCTGTGCTGAACTCTGCTACACCAACTCCAACAGCTGCACAGCTCTGGGAGCTGTCAGTGTGATGGATTACTGCAGAGATAAGGCAGGGGAGCTTGTACACACACTGATGCGAACTCACAGATCCAACCAGGGAGTCATTCATGAGCTTGGCCAATGCAAATAACACAGAAGTGGTTGAGAATCTACATAACAACTATAAACATATCAGACAAAGTAGTAGTAGTAGGGAACAAGAGCTCAAAGGGGTACTCCACTCAAACATAGCTTTTGATATATTGCTTCCCATGGTGAGACTAACAATTCCTTAGTCTCCTAGTCTCCTTAGACTCCTTCCCCCAGTTCTTAGCTGCTGCTTTCTGCTGAAAACACAAAAATCTGTGTGTGAGCCTTTCTCTCTGTCTCTCCCTCCTCCCTTCTCAGACGGCTGATGTAAACAAGTCCCTAAATGGCTGTATCTGCAATATTGTAGCTTCTTTTTAATGCTTGGATGGTTAATCTGAGGTCAAGTTGCTGATGAACTCACTTTGATTAACCTCCCAGGATTACAAGGAAGCTACAATGTTGCAGATAACGTCTGCCAGGGACTTATTTAGATTAGCTGTCTCAGAAGGGAGGGGGAAACAATGAGAAAAGCACACATATAATATTTTGTGTTTTCAGTAGAAAGTAGCAGATCAGAACTGGGGGAAGGAGACTGAACCGATAGTAACAAGTATAGAAGGAATTGTTAGTCTCACCATGGGCAGCAACATATCAAAAGTTATGTATGAGTGGAATACCCCTTTAATGTGATATGGAGATGGGAATAGGCATTTCAATCAAGAACTCTACTCTACTAGCATTATAAGCATAATATACTGTATTGTCTCTTCCATTAGGATCATTGCACTCCTGTCCTGAGAAATCTGATGAAACACAGATCACTGGCTCTTTTCTGTCTTTACCACAACTCTCTGGTTTCACAAAACAATGTTTTCTTTCAGGTTATCAAAGGAGCGCAGCTAAAGACCTTCAAGGCTGTCCCGGTCCACTACCTTTAAAAGAAAGACTGTGTATTCTCTATGTACTGGGAAGGAAATTGACAGCGTGCATGATCTGCTTAGACTTACTGTTTATATTCAGAAGTGGAAATTTTGTTCATGACCCAAACAGGTTAAATTTAAGATTTTAAAGGAATTTTGAGATGCTGAAACTTCTGACAATGTGTTGAAGGATATTTTCCAGAGGCCTAATGACTGGATAGTGTGGCCTGGGGTAGAATATCGCTGTGTTTATTCACCCCTGTACATTGAGTGTGTCAATCGGAAAGAAGAACGGCATAACATATGGACTAGACAGGTCCATGCTACATATGGACTAGACAGGTCCATGTCTAATAGATAAGCAACTCATCAATACCAATGTTACTTTAATAAAGCAACATTCATTTTCATCAGAGTTGACTTGCGGAGTTGATCTTTGTCTTTGTTTTTTTTTTTTTTGTCTTTTTAATAGCTTCTATTTCTATAAAGCGGCCCAGAATAATTTCTACTATGTTCTATGTTGGTTGGCAATAATAGAATAGATTATGCTTAAAGGGGTTGTTCACCCCAATAAATTCTTTCAAATTAACTGGTCGCAGCACATGCAAGAGATTTGTAATTTACTTCTATTAAGACATCTCCTGTTTTCCAGTATTTTTCAGCTGCTGTATGTCCTGCAGGAAGTGGTGTGTTCTTTCCAGTTTGACACAGTGCTCTCTGCTGCCACCTCTGTCCATGTCAGGAACTGTCCAGTGACAGAGGAGAGGGGGGTAGACATAGGGAATTCAGCTTATGGGATCATTATGATACCATAAGCTGAAGATTTGTAACGCCTGGAGTCGTGGATCCACTGAACCGTCACTAGCGATGGTGGTAACCGCACCAGGGAGCGGAGTCTAAGGGGCCGCTGGTTTTCACCAGAGCCCGCCGCAAGGCGGGATGGACTTGCTGCGGCAGGCGACCCCCAGGTCGCTACCCCTGGCTTGGTTGCTAGTGACAGCAGGCGAGGCGTGGCAGGAGCAGTAGGCAGATGATAGTGCAGGCAAAGGTCAGTAGGCGTAACCGCAAGTGGCAGGCAGAGCTCAGGAGCAATGGGTAAGCAGCGGACAGGGACCAGGGACCGGGACAGAGCACAGGGACTAGGAACAAGGACTGAGGTCAGGAACAACAGGGAGCTGGGCCAAACGCTATGTGAAGCATGTAGAGACTCCAACACGAGGGACAGGGAATGCTGGGATTTATAGGGAGTGATTGGTGCAACTTCCAATTAGGAGCGGACTGGCCCTTTAAATCTGAGACAGCCGGCGCGCGCACGCCCTAGGAGGTGGGGACGTGCGCGCCGGCCGGCACAGCGGGTGACAGGAGCGGGGCGAGGTATGGCGCTCCCCGGGGCCGAACTAGTAGCAGCGCCGGGTCCCTGCACATGGACCCCGGCGGCTACATGGGGCAGGGGGAGGTCGCGGCGGCCGTGACAAGATTAAAACAACCTGGAGCATTGAGGAATTAATGACCCATTATCTTGAAAGGGTTAAAGGAGAAGTCCGGTGAAAATTTTTATTTAAGTATTGTGTTGGCCCCCAAAAGTTAAACAAATCTCCAATATACATTTATTATGGGAAATGCACATAAAGTGCACTTACTACTGCATCATGGCTTTACTTCCTGGATAACATGGTGATGTCACTTCCTGGATACCATGGTGATGTCACTTCCTGGATAACATGGTGATGTCACTTCCTGGATAACATGGTGATGTCACGATCCGACTCCTAGAGATGTACGGGCTGTGGCTGCTGGAGAGGATGATGGCAGAGGGTCACTGGGGGGCACAGGGCACTGGAGGGACACTGAGCATCCCTCAGCCATCATCCTCTCCAGCAGCCACAGCCCGCACAGCTCTAGGAGTCGGATCGTGACATCACCATGTTATCCAGGAAGTGACATCACCTTGTTATCCAGGAAGTGACATCACCATGTTATCCAGGAAGTGAATCCTTGATGCAGTAGTAAGTGCAGGGAAAAAAAGCACTTCATAAGGATTTCGCTTAATAAGTGTATATTGGAGATTTGTATAACTTTTGGGGGCCAATATAATACTTTAATAAAAATTTTCGCCGGACTTCTCCTTTAAACGGCAGCCAACTGTGTGGCTTGCGGAGGTAATTAAACGCTTCCCTTTGTGATTACTGTAGATTCGCTCATCTCTAATCTCAGCCATTTTGTGCTCCTACTATCTCAGAAATCCGGAATATTGAGGCTGCGGCTGCTTTGTACAGACGCAGATACTGTGGTGACATCTTACAGAGAGAGATACCATCAGGAAGATAGATACAATACCTGTAAGTGGGAGCTCTCTGCCAGCTCAGACAGCTCATGTGTCAACACGCAACTGCTGAAGAGACAATCTGAGCAGAACTTAGAAATACCTGGGCTATAATGGTTATAATTTGTCTTGCTTTCGCATACCTCCCAACCATAGGAAAATCTCATGTACAATTAAATCATTATCCACTTAATAGGAGCACTGTGCGCCAGAGACAGAACCTGAGCCGAGCAAAAACACTGCACGATTCAACCAAAGAATTACACCTCGGGGTTAACTCACAAAAGGGAACCTGCCAGAGAGTCCCTACCTGGGCCAATCAAAGCCTATTAACTTGTCTGGAACATGATTAGTTCCATTATTATTAGTTATTTTCCGCACTCATCTCAATTTATTTTACTTTCCATTTGACAAAAACTTAAAGGGGTATTCTCAACTCCGCTTACATAGTTATAGGGATACCCCAGTGGAAATCTTTTTCTCCCAAATCAACTGGTTTCAAAAAGTTATATCAATTTGTAATTTACTTCTGTTTAAAAATATGTAGTCTTCCCATACTTATCAGCTTATGTATGCTCTGCAGGAAGTGGTGTATTCTTTCCAATCTGACACAGTGCTCTCTGCTGCCACCTCTGTTCATGTCAGGAACTGTCCAGAGCAGCAGCAAATCCCCATAGAAAACCTCTCCTGCTCTGGACAGTTCCTGACATGGACAGAGGTGGCAGCAGAGAGCCCTGTGTCAGACTGAAAAAAAAAACCAACATTTACTTCAGGACACACAGCAGCTGATAAGTACTGGAAGACTAGAGATTTTAAAATAGAAGTAAATTCCTGATCTATATAACTTTTTAAGACAAGATGGTTTTGAAAGATAAAGATTTTCGTTGGGTAACCCCTTTAAACATGTAGGACTTGTCAAGTTAAATATTTTTTAAAAATACATTAATTTAGCATACTTGCCTCCTTCTCCTGATATGCCGCTCTTTTCCTCCAATTCTTGACAGCTCATTGTCTAGGTTACCAAACAGTACTCTGCTCTAAAAGCAGTGGTCTGGCTGGTATATTTATCAATATAGTTATAATGTGGATGTATAGAGATGTAGTGTGTATATATACTGGAAAAAAGATATTTATATAGAAATATGAGCCAGACCACTGCTTTTAGAGCAGAGTGGTGGTTGGTAACATAGACAATGAGCTGCCAACAATGGGAGGGAGAGAGCAACATATCAGGAGGAGAAGAAAAGCTTGCTAAATGAGTGCAATTGCAAAAATATTAAACTTGATGAACCCTATGAGTTTACAGGCAATGTGTCATCAGGAAATTGCTTATTGTTTTAATAATGTTTTTATGTCAAATACATTTTTTAAGAATTTTTGGTGACTTTTTTCGAATTTTAAATTTTTTAAATCTATGTTATAAAATAATCCTGAGATCTTGCAGTTTTCATTCTCACCACTGGGGCTAAAGCTAAGCAGAGACTTTCTGTTGTGTCTGTGGTGATAAGAGGAGGCTGCTGTAAAGTGATCTGTACAGTATTGCAGCGTCATGTGACACCAGTAGATAGAGGAGACAATAGCTGCTCCCTGTGACCTCTTCAAAGGTCAAAGAGCGCACTCAGTAATGTTTCACATTCATCTCAAGGGGACAGAGTCTGTCTATTTTTGTCTATGTCCATGAGGCTTGCTGTAAAGCATGTCACTTAATGCTGTTAAGAACAGCTCAGGCAGTATGGCCGCCCCCATAACAATGTACAAAAAGTGAAATAAAAAAAATTACAGTCAGAAAATAGAAACAGATTAGAATAAAAGGAGAAGTTTTAGTATCTGACTCTAATCAGTAAAAGAAAATTTAGATGAATCATTTCCTATGTTATTCCCTATTCTATATTAATTGAGATGGGGGAATATCCCTTTAATGACTAAATCTTCTCCCCAGGGTAATTTTTCCTGCTTGACTATAGTCCTGCAGCCCATCCAAGCCTTGTGCAGGTCTACAATTTTCTCCTCATTGTCCTTAGACAGCTGTTTGGCCTTGGGCATGGTTGAGAGGTTGGAGTATGATTGATTAGGTGTGTGGACAGGTGTTTTTTTATACAGGTAACGAGTTCAAACAGGTTCAATGAGGGAGAGTAGGAGGAGCTTCTTAAAGAAAAACTAACAGGTCTAAGACAGACAGAAATCTTGCTGGTTTTGTAGGCGATCAAACACTGATTTCATGCAATAAATGTGAAAAACAATGTGATTTTCTCAATATTTCTGATAGGTTTTATCTCTCACAGGTGAAGTTACCTACAATAAAAAATTACTCATCTCTCCATTCTTTATAGGTGATAAAACTTGTAAAACTTGGTCGTTGTATCAAATACTTATTTTCCCCCACTGTACATGGCAAAAACAATCCTATTTAGGGCCATGGGATGAATGTTTGGTAGAAGCAATTTCTGCAACAAATCTGCCACATGTGAACTCATCCAAAGAGTTCTGTAATGAGTGTGGTGACCACTGGGAGATGTTATCAGTGTTGCTGTACAGCTCAGCCAAAGGTTGTAATGTCGTGATGCCAGAGCTAGTCCAGCACACAGGTGTGATATTGGTACCTACTTTATAGATAATGGCGGGCTGTACTCGCCTGAAATGGTCGGTGACCTGCCGGGCTGTGATGGGTCCCATGGGCTCACGGTAGTCCTGAGTGGTAATTGACCCACCCGGACTATCGGTACCGCTCCCACAGAAAGGGGAAAAATGACCCAAGGTGTATGGCGAATGTGTATAGGTGCTGGTGCAGAGAAAGAGATGACTGAGTCCCAGTGAATAAATAAAACAGCTTTACTGTACAGTCTCTTGAGAATACAAAACACTTTGGCACTAGACAAATAATCTTGGTATAGACTTGACTGCTTAACTAGGTCTGTGCTGCAGAGATGCTTGTAACTGCTCAATACAATAGAGGTAGTTGTAGCTGTGCTTGTAGAGTTTAGAGTAGAGTGAAGCAGCGTAGAAGAAGAGTTTGTCAAGGGAGTCCTAACCCAAAGTAGTACTGTGATCTGCCGAAACTTTTGAGAAACACTTGAGACTTGAGAACGAGAAATTTACTGGTACCTGTGTTTAGGCTATGTCTGACCACCTTCTGCCCTACAGTGCCAAGCTTCCTGTCCTAATAGGGTGGTACAAGCCCCAGCCGTGGGTACCTGGGTGAAGCTAAGTGTCCGAGCCTTCCTGTTGTCACCTGCACTCAGAGATAGGATATGCAGACCCTCTGGTAGCTTTGTCCTATCAAGGCTAGTTCCTCTGTATATCAGGATACTGCCCTGAACTTTGTAGAGTCGTTCTCGGCATGGGCTGAGTTTATTCCCGATTTGTCCTTGTAGACTCTAGCACTGCCTAGTGGAAATAATGGATAGACTGGAGAAACGGAGAGTCTCTGGTTGCTTCATACACGTGTGTCTTAGACTAGACAACACTGTTCTGGACATGGGTCCTGGCAGAGCCTAGCCCTGGTTTGGCTACAGCAGGGTCATTTGCTCTGTGTGTCCTCCTCCCACGAGAATAAGAGTAGAACTAACCCTACACTTCCTCCCACCGAGTGACTACTTCCTACAGAATATGTAAAAGACCCTGTGAGTGGTGGAAAGGAATGTGTGCAAAGAAAAGAAGAGAAAGGATAGGTCAGAAAAGAAGAGTATCTCCTTTGGTCAATAAAAGCACACATAAAGAGCAGTAACCCTTTGCTTACTTCTGTGCAGTAAATAGGAGCTCACATACAATAGACTGACATCTTGTGGTGAAATAAATAAAAACCTTCGTCACCACTTTTACTTTGAGCAAGAGGCTTTTGCGACAGGTGTGACAAAAGAAACACCTGCGGTGGGACACCACATGAGGTAATATTCCCAGACGCTTTAACTATCCAGTATTTTGGTGCCTGGTTTCACTCGGTTCATGTGTGGAGTATTTGTGTGCCATAACTAAAGATCCTCATGAGAAGTGAGATCTCGCACAGCAGCATTTGCAGACCAGCAGAACAGTATCCGGATTCCTTTACACGTGTTGTTTTCAGTGCCAAAAAATTCTACATCTCAGCCCCGGCATTTGTACCATCACATTAGAGTGTCAGCGTCTTTTAAATACAGATTCTAGGTGGGGTGAGTAGCGTACAGCAGGCTCCTGTGATACTGGAAGGGGTTAGTGGGTTTCCATGCCTGTAGGTACAGTAACATGGTGGAACATGTCTTCCAACTTTTATCTTGATGAGCAAACCAAGCGGCATCTTCTATACGTCTTATCCTACAGAGACAAATGTATTGCAGATGCATCACAACAATGAATCAGAGAAGAACAAGGATTTCTGAGTTTTCATAAATTACTTAAAGGAGAAGTCCGGCCAAAATTAATTTTTGATATGTTGTTACTTATGAAAAGTTATACAAATTTCTAATGTACATTAATTATGGGAAATGCACATATACTACTATTTCCCTTAATTTAGTAGATCAGGAAGTGTTAGAAATATCTCTGAAGAAGTGACGTCACGACCCAGGGTGTAATTCCTATGGAGTGTCCAGCAGGGGGCGCTCTCTATATAGAAGTCTATGGGACTTTATTGTTTCTATGGGTTTCTATGTAATGTAATGTAATGTAGTGTACAGTGCTTTATTGAATGAATACATCTATGGAATACTTTGGGGAGCAAGTGTCCTTGCTCCCCAAAGTATTGCATAAATGTATTCATTCAATACATTCAATACACAGTAAGCCCGCCGATCCGCCGCATTTCCGCCGAATTTCCGCCGCATTCCCGCCGATCCGCCACACGCTGATCCGCCGCATTCCCGCCGATCCGGACCATATACATTGAACTACAGCTCCCATCATCTGCTTCTAGTATGAACAGGTGATGGGAGCTGTAGTTGGGTAAGGGATATCACATGCCGCCGGGCGCAGGGGGGAGCCGCTCAGTACACAGGAGCGGCATGTCATATCCATTACCCAACTACAGCTCCCATCACCTGTTCATACTAGAAGCAGATGATGGGAGCTGTAGTTCAATGTATATGGTCCGGATCGGCGGGAATGCGGCGGATCAGCGTGTGGCGGATCGGCGGGAATGCGGCGGAAATTCGGCGGAAATGCGGCGGATCGGCGGGCTTACTGTGTATTGAATGTATTGAATGAATACATTTATGCAATACTTTGGGGAGCAAGGACACTTGCTCCCCAAAGTATTCCATAGATGTATTCATTCAATAAAGCACTGTACACTACATTACATTACATTACATAGAAACCCATAGAAACAATAAAGTCCCATAGACTTCTATATAGAGAGCGCCCCCTGCTGGACACTCCATAGGAATTACACCCTGGGTCGTGACGTCACTTCTTCAGAGATATTTCTAACACTTCCTGATCTACTAAATTAAGGGAAATAGCAGTATATGTGCATTTCCCATAATTAATGTACATTAGAAATTTGTATAACTTTTCATTAGTAACAACATATCAAAAATTAATTTTGGCCGGACTTCTCCTTTAATTTTTACAAAATCAGCAATTTCGCAATCTGACAACCCCCTTAACATTATGAGCACCTTTAGTTTTGGCTGTCCAGGCATGATGGGAATTGTAGTTTTGCAATAACTGGAAGACCGAAGCTTCCCCTCCCCTTATTTAGATGGTCACTGTAGCCACTCAGATACCCCAAGGTTCTTTTACCACTGTAAACTCCATGCAATCTCTAAAGCTGCCCATGTGATCATCCGGGCAGCCCATAGGAGACAGCGGCGGTCTCCTATTACACGGACTGGCAGCAGCAGATCCTTAACAGGCTGATCGTTGCCATTTTTCCGAAAGAACACATCATTTCCTGTAGGACATACAGCAGCTGATAAGTACTGGAAGACTTTAGGTTTTTAAATAGATGTGATTTACAAATTTGTATAACTTTCAGACACTAGTTAGAAAATTTTTTTTTTAAGGGGTTTTCCTTTAAATTATTGATTTAAAGTGAATCTCTACCCACTCACCACCCAACAATCTGTTGGTACCATTGCATAGCCGTCTTCAATTCATATCCTGTCCTGGGGTTCATTTGGCAGCTGATGCTGTTATTTGTTTAAAAGTTTTTATTGCAGTGGTGCGGCATCAAGGAGGCGGGGCTAGATCCATACCCTAGGTCTGCAACACCTCTCTCCTCTTCCTCCTCGACCTTCCTCCCACTTTCTCACCTGGGCAGGATGATACACCCCAGCGCTGACCTAATTCCACGTATTCGCCATTGCGACCCGAAGCGGGTCAGATGCACTGACTCCAATGTGTTTGTTTTAGGCCAAAGAGGAGAATCTTGCCCAGGGAGGGAGAGAAAGAGAGGAGAGGAAAAACAGAGAAGCGTTGCAGACCTAGGGCATGGACGCTCTAGGCCCCGCCTCTCGGACACTGTACCGCTAAAATAAAGGATGTATTTTAAGCAAATAACAGCATCAGCAGCCAAAGAGACCTCAGGACATGGAATGAAGACAGGTATGCAGCAGTATTAGAGGAATGACCGGGGGGGGGGGGGGGGGGGGGGTTGGGGGCCTCTTCATTACGTGCATGAGCCCAGTAGTCCTGGATATTCATGAGAAGCAGAAAACTCCACCCATCAGCTGCTAATTGGCAGTTGTCTATCTATGCTGTGTACAGGCAGCAACTGTCAATCAGCAGCTGGAGGGTGGGGGGAGGGGTGTGGCAAGAATCCTATTCTCCTGCATATTAGGAGAACGGCTAAACAGAATGATGGAAGTAATACACCGATCTGTTCAACATTTCTGTCACTAGTTTATGCTGCCCTCATTTAAGGTGGGATAAACCTAGTGACAGGTTCCCTTTAAACATCTAGCCTCATGAAAAATTGCAACAAAAAAAAAAACTTTAAAAAACTGCTTTGTGTGATACCAGCCTTATAGCTGCATAGCATGTATGGAGGATCAGAATAACCCTATAACGTAACAGTCCACAATCAGCTTGTAGATGATGAAACACATAGGTTTCCTCGGATTCCCCAATGACTACAAGTGCTGAGTTTGCTAAGCAACGCCATCATGTTGCTGGGATTTGCCATGTTCTTGTTTAGATAACGGCCGTCAACAACTATTTTACCGATGTGACACTGTTAAGTGCTGATGATCCACCTTCACCTACCATTTTAACCCCTTCATGTCAGCCTATGTCCCATGCTGTAGAAATGTGTATAAACGTGTGTTTTAATGTGTGTGGGGCTGCTTTAGTGTGATCAGCCCAGCTCACATTAAAGGGCTATTTCACTCAGACATAACTTTTGATATGTTGCTGCCCATGGTGAGACTAATAATTCCTTCCATACTTGTTATAATCTATTCAGTCTCCTTCCCCCAGTTCTGAGTTGCTGCTTTCTGCAGAAGACACAAAATCTGTGTGGGAGATGTTCTCTCTGTCTCCCCCTCCTCCCCCCTCTTTTCTGAGACAGCTGATGTAAACAAGTTCCTGGCAGGCTGTATCTGCAACATTGTAGTTTCTTTGTAATGATGGAAGGGTTATTCTGAGGTCAAGTTGCTAATGAACTTACTGTGATTAACCCTTCCTGTAATACAAATAATGTAGTAGATAAAGCCACACAGGGACTTGTTTACATAATCTGTCTCAGAATGGAGGGGGGAGACAGAGAGAAAAGCTCATACACAGTTTTATGTGTCTTCAGCAGAAAGCAGCAGCTCTGAACTGGGGGAAGGAGACTGAATAGATAATAACAAGTATGGAATAAATTGTTAGTCTCACCATGGGCAGCAACATATCAAAAGTTATGTTTGAGTGGAAGACCCCTTTAATTTCCCAAAAGCCAGGGCTAAAAAAATAAACATATTTGGTATTGTAGCGTGCTGAATCATTCAATCTACTAAAATATTACAATATTGTTCCCGCAGGATGAATGTTGTAAATGAAAAGAGGAAAAAAAAACAAGATTGCAGATTTTTATTATTATATATCAGGAAAAAAAATCATAAAAAGCGAAAAACTTTTTTTTTTTACACCAATATGGTACCAATAAAAATTATAGATCATGGCGCAAAAAATTAATCCCCAACCAGCCCTTTAGGTGGAAAAATTAAAACATTTTTGCTCTATGGCAAGTAGGAACATTGCTTCAATGCAACCTGGACATCCGTGCTACACTAACCTTTGGTTATGAAGGGGTTTAAAGACACATTTTAAAGTTTAAAGGGGAACTCAGGCATAAAAAAAACTTTCAAATTACCTGGTGTCAGAAAATTATAAAGATTTGCTATTTTCTTTTATTTAAAAATCTCAAGACTTCCGATACTTATCAGCTGCTGTATGTCCTGCAGGAAGTGGTGTACTTTTTCCAGTCGGACACAGTGCTCTCTGCTGCCACCTCTGTCCATGTCAGGAACTGTCCAGATCAGCAGTAAATCCCTATAGAAAACCTCTCCTGCTCTGGACAGTTCCTGACATGGACAGAGGTGGCAGCAGAGAGCACTGTGTCAGACTGGAGAGAATACACCACTTCCTGCAGGACACACAGCAGCTGATAAGTACTGGAAGACTGGAGATTTTTTTTATCTAGAAGTAAATTACAAATCTAGATAACTTTCTGACACCAGTTGATTTAAAGAGAAAAAAAATCGACAGGCTTCCCCTTTAAACTTTAAATATGTCTTTTAACCCCTTCATGACCAAAGGCCAGTGATGCACAGATATCCAGGCCACATTGAAGCAGTGTTCCTCCTCACCTAACAGCCATTGTAATATATAGGTCGGAGCGTTGCTGTCTGTTTCTTACCTACATAATAGACTGACAGAGCTCCACGTTTTCGCTGTCTGTCATACCTGACCCCTGTATGTTCTGCTCATAGGAATGTCAGTCTCGGCATAAGAAAATATTGTAAAAACCTAATTAATGAATATTTCTCCCGGTGTTTTATTTCGTGAACTTTTATTTGAATAATCCCTTAAATCCTGCTGTGAGCGCATAGCCTGAAAAGCAACATTTCAAATGGTATTACCTAACCTGGCACGTGGGAATGACAGAACCGGGGGGGATTGCCAAAACAAGCCATTCCCTGTATCAGATGCAGGTGGAATAACATTTCCAAACAAGTGAAAGAATTTCGGCCTATGCATGAACGCTCGAGAAGTGAAGACTGAACAATAGGGTCATGCGGCCGCCATGCTCATAAATGGGGATTGGACCGGGTTAGAAATAAGGGTTGATATTTTTCTGCACAAAAAAGTAAGGAAGACAGTTTGGTGATATTGGTGAACCAGCCGCCATGTGTGTATTAGTGATTGTACAGACATAGTAGGAGTGTGCAGTGATTGACAGCACAGCATAGGACTGGCAATAATACACCTTCTATAGCTGTTCGCCGACAGCTGTTCCTTGTAATTCCTCCACAAACCTGCACACTTGCTTTGGCCAAGCATGCATATGCACCCAATGGATATCTATCTATCTATCTATCTATCTATCTATCTATCTATCTATCTATCTATCTATTCTATCTATCTATCTATCTATCCATCTATCTATTCATATACATAGATAGATTAGAGAGAGAGAGGAAACAACAGTGTCTCCTTTCCCCTATACTGCTCAGGAGAGGCTGTTGTTTCCACGCCCCTTGGCCAGGTCATCACTGTGTTGTGATGTCAGCGGTGGGCAGGGGTTATAGAGGAGTTGTTACAGCTTGCCTGGCAACAGAAGAGACAGAAATCATGTGACCTCTGTCCCAGAAGGGAGGGGGAGGACAGAGGAGTGGAGACAGAGTGGATCAGACAGTGAGGATTTTCAGCAGCTTCAGGATATGAGTCTGGATGTGCTGCAGACAAACGGCCCAATTCATGTCATAGAAGACTATTACACTATGGGTGGGGGCTGGACACAGTAAAATCTTTCTTAACCAGAGTTCCCCTTTAAACATATTTTTTAAGAATGCTTATCAATTAGAGAAAAAGAAAAACGTTTGATGTGCTGTAATCATTTACGGTCCTTGCTGGAGGATAGCGCTTCTCCTGGCTTCTTCCACCAATCAATGGGGATCTGAGCATTCACATCCTGACCGATCGAAATTTTATATATGTAAAAAGTTTTTGATGCATCAATTTACCAGCTTAAAGGGATTATCCAGTGCTACAAAAACATGGCAACTTTCTTCCAGAGACAGCCCTTCTCTTGTCTCCAGTTTGGGCGGGGTTTTCTGCTCAGTTCCATTGAAGTGAATGGAGCTTAATTGCAAACCGCACCTGAACTGGAGACAAGAGTCATGTTGTCTCTGAAAGAAAGTGGCCATGTTTTTGGAGTGCTGGATAACCCCTTTAAACCCACTGGGGGACACAGAACTGTAAATGTCCCTATTTGGACTTTGAAACTGTAGAGAAACTTTTTAGGTTTGTTAATTTTTCTTGTTAATAAATGTAATGCAGATGTAGCATGAGTCGCCTTCTGACATGGCGAGCACATATGTTACACTGAATACGTATGTTTGTGTTTTGTCTTTGGATTACCCAACACCCCATATAGATTACAGTGAATAATCTTTACTATATCTCTCCTACTTTAAAGGGGAACTCTGGCGAAAAAAGTATTTTTTGCTAATTAACAGGGACCAGGTAGTTATACAGATTTGTAACTTACTTCTATTTAAAAAACTCAAGTCTTCCACTACTTATCAGATGCTGCATGTCCTGCAGGAAGTGATGTATTCTTTCCACTCTGACACAGTGCTCTCTGCTGCCACCTCTGTCCATGTCAGGAGAGGTTTTCTATGGGGATTTGCCATTACTCTGGACAGTTCCTGACATGGACAGAGGTGGCAGCAAAGAGCACTGTATCAGACTGGAAAGAATACATCACTTCCTGCAGGACATACAGCAGCTGATAAGTACTGGAATTAAGATTTATAAATAAAAGTAATTTACAAACTGATATAACTTACTGGTACCAGCTGATTTTATTTTTATTTTTTTTTTGGGGGGGGGGATTGCTGGAGTTTCCCTTTAATTAATTTATGTGATATTGTGTGTTGTTTGCTTTGTGCATATTTTTCCTAAAGAATATCATTGCGGGCCTTATAACTTGTAACCACACAGGACTTGCTTTGATCAAATCTACTTTATGACATCTCTGTGCCTTTACTGTGTCTTCATACTGATGAACCCTAGCAGATATTACACAGCAACCTATTGTTCAGGAATGTTCTCTGCAATCTGAATATAAATAGTGGTAAAGAACCAACAGATAGAACATGCACTAGTGATAGAGGGCGACTTACTGCGGAGTTTCTGTTTGCTGTGGTCGCCTCTCATACCTCTAGTAATCTATCTGCAATCAAGCAGAGGACTGAAGAGCAAACATAAGACATCGAGTGCATGAGGCCTTCAGATTATTTTACTAATTATATTCCAAGAACAATAATTATGGAGATTAGCCGCTTACCACACACTTTGTGGACTCTAGAGTAATTATGCAGCTGCCATAGTCAGGTTAAAGGGGTATTCCGCTCAGGCAAAATACATGTTGAATAATCCCCCCTCCTGGAGACTAACAATTCCTTCCATACTTGTTATTATCTATTCAGTCTCCTTACCCCAGTTCTCAGCTGCTGCTTTCTGCTGAAGACACAGAAAACTGTGTGTGAGCTTTTCTCTCCGCCTCCCCCTCCTCCCGCTTCCCTTCCTGATGTAAGCAAATGTAATTACTATCCCTGGCTGGCTGTATCTGCACTCTGTTAATCACAGTGAGGTCATCGGCAACTTGACCACAGATTAAAGAGAACTACGGCGAAAATCTTTTTCTTTCAAATCATCTGGTTTATGAAAGTTATATAGATTTGTAATTTACTTCTATTTAAAAATGTCATCTTCCCATACTTATGAGCTGCTGTATGTCCTGCAGGAAGTTGTGTGTTCTTTTCAGTCTGACATAGTGCTCTCTGCTGCCACCTCTGTCCATGTCAGGAACTGTCCAGAGCAGCAGCAAATCCCCATAGAAAACCTCTCCTGCTCTGGACAGTTCCTGACATGGACAGAGGTGGCAGCAGAGAGCACTGTGTCAGACTGGAAAAAACACACCACTTCCTGCAGGACATACAGCAGCTGATTAGTATGACTTAAGATTTTTAAATAGAAGTAAATTACAAATATATATATATAACTTTCTGAAACTAGTTGATTTGAAAGAAGTGCAGAGACAGCTATCCAGGAAGATGTTTACATGAGGGGGGAGGAGCTGGTTCAGAAAGGAGACCGAGAGAATAGCTCAAACAGAGTTCTCTGTGTCTTCAGCAGAAAGCAGCAGCTCAGAACTGGGGGAAAGAGACTGAACAGATAATAACAAGTATGGAAGGAATTGTTATTCTCCTGGAAGGGGGATGATTTGGCGTATTCCACGTATATGTGGAATACCCCTTAAAATTCACTCTATTAGTTTAAATAAAGTATAGACTTTGGAACTTGCCTATAAAATATGTAAAAAAAAAATCTGTACCACATTATCCTGCAAATTATTTTGCAATACTCTTATTGTCTCCACCACTGTGAAACTTGTAGCATGTGTTTTACATTTCCGTCAGAATTTACAGTCTGAATCCAAGTGTCCTGTAGTAGTAATCTATACATTTACCTGCATGACCCTATTACACGGGACGATTATCGTGCGAAAAATCGTTATATCGTTCAAATTTAAATGATAATTGTTCTGTGTATTTGCAGGCAACGTTAGAAAAATCGCTTGTGTGTTGTTGATCGTTGATTTAGATCTGAACCTAAAATTATCGCTAATCGTTCGCTGTAATTCCACATTCGTTCGCTCAAGTTCCGCATTTCTTCACTAATCGTTTAGTGTAATCGCACATTGTCCATTGTGTTGCTGGGATCAGAAGGAATGACCATCGTTCTGTGTAATATGGTGAATAATTTCAGGTTAACTACAAACAATCTCGTTTATCGTTAGTCGTTAATCGTTGAAAATCGCTCCTTGTAATAGGATCCTTAGACAGCAGCTAAGCTGCAGAATTAGAAGTTACCCCCCTCCTGTTTATTGGATGTAGTTGACATGACTGAGGATGGGTTATTGCTCGTATTACAGATGTGCGTCTGTCCATTTACTTCATTATTGTTAGGATTTTTTTTTGCAGGACAATGGCTATGGTCTTACGGCAGGTGTCTGTCTAGGTGTCCAAACCCACCAGGCGTACGCTACAGACTCGGAAAACTATCTACACAGCCAAGATGGGAAAGAACTTTGGCATCAGATTTAGTAATTTCTTTATTTTTTTTTAACGAATACCAGTCCTTAAAGAGTTGCCAAGTTGTCTAGCCGTCTAAATATTTCATTCAATATTTAGATAGATGTCAGGAAAAGCTCAAATAATTTGCACTTTAGTCTTTGGTGAAAAAGTGTTCTGTGGCTATAAGGTCCTATGTGACTATTTTCCTTAGGAATTAAGGGAGAAGTCCGGCCAAGATGACAAATTGGCTGCAGGCGGGGGGGGGGGGGGGGGTTTCGGGAACGTAATAAAGAAGCTCTTCTTACCCGTTCCCATACCTCTGCAGCACTACCTTACCGCTCATGTACCCCCACCAGGCTCCTGGACTCCTAAGCCGAGTCATGACCGCTCAGCCAGTCAGTGACTCCATTGTCCTGTGCACTATGCGCTCCAAAGCCTATGGGGACGCGCTACTTCCCCTTTTTTTATCCCGGGTATTACAACATAGTGGAGCACACGTTCCGTTCCACTAACTGGAAGTGATGCGTGTTCCTCTGGAAGTATTCAGTCGGCCCTGTTTCTACCCCATGAGTGCCTTGGAAGTGTATTTTGGTATGGTGCTTAAATGGCTCGCTTGTCCACCATATTGCTGGGGGTTGTGGGCATTGATGGATGTGATGGACGTTGCTGCGGATTTCTGTGGCCTAAGTACTCCACTGCCTAATGAAACAACTAGCTGGTCTCGTGCTGGGGGTCGGCTAGGCGATTCGGCATGATGAGACGTTACTAGTATCATGTTGGTTTCCAATGGTGTCCTATTATAATTAGGTTGTCAATGTTAGGGCATACAAGAGCCATAAATACATCTTACTTATACTTTGTTATCTTAAGCTCACTACTGATATGTCCTATATTTGAGATTTCAGTACATTAGGCTATCTTTGTGATTGTTATAACTTGTTGTTACCATCGCTCCATATCATCGCCATTATCTAAAGCATCTGTGATGGTCACTTTTTCAGAGGAGACTGAAACTGTTGGAAGCAGTGAATGGTTTGAGGGCACATCTTGTTAAGAGTGCCAATGTGGTTCCCTGATGAATCCGTTATATAAGAAGAGTAGAAACACGTCGGAACTGGAACTGTTCATGTGCATATACATTCATCCCTGCTGATTTTTATGTGGTTTGTGGTATTGTCGCTTTTCTTTTCTTGTGTTTTCCTTTTTTTTTTTTTTTCCTTTCGCCTGGGCACTTATTACAGGAGAGGGAACATAACCGTGGTTGGAGTCACCCTGTTAAGGAGGTGGGAACCCCGAGAGGAAGGGAGAGTTATCGACTACTAAAGAATTGGGTGCCGCTTACCCCTTTCTTTTCTCTACTTTGCCGCACGGTATCCCGGCCGGAGCGTATACTATGTGTATACGCTCCGGCTGGGATCCCATAGAACAATAGGCTATGTTCCACCCTGCACAAAGTACGGCCGTAGTGTGAACATAGCCTATGTGTGTTCGTGGACCGTGTTTTTAATGACTTTAATAAAGGTTATGTATTTATTGGCCTACAGTGTTCCTCATATGTTAATAAAAATTTGTTTGTATGTGATGTGTGAATATTCGTGAACTTTGCGAAACGAATTTCCAAGTGATTCTCTAGTTGTGATGTGTTGCTTGCTAGAACTAGTCTGTCTTTCCCGTGAATGGATTCTCAGTGTGTGGTCAGACTGGATCCGGGGACAAATAGCCGGATAGCGGAAGAAGAGCCATGGAATGATCCTGGGTTGTTGTTCTAGCGCTGTGACTGAACGCTTCCGTCTGACATGATGATGAATGCTTCTCTCTCTTCCAGTCTTCTCTGCCTCTTCTATTAATAAGTAGAATGCTTTTTGGCTTTTTAGGATTAAAGATATCACCACCTTGACAGCATTTTCTACAAAGCATGTCGCAGCAGGAGTGATAGGTGAGAAGGTATGAACCTTGTGCCAAAGACTACATGTACTCTAATAATGCATGTGATTAATGGAGATCAGGGATGCTCAGCCAGGCCCACACATATAGCGATCAATTGTGTTTAGGGCGCGTTCACACGTACAGGATCTGCAGCAGATTTGATGGCGCAGATTAGATTCAAAGCAAGGGGTTAACTGTGAATAAGTCTAATCTATGTATTTTCCTGTGTATGTGACTGTTAAGCTGACTGAGATCTGATTCATGTCGAGGGTACTTCACAGTAGTCCCTCCTCTATCCATTATCAGAGGTTAGATTCAGTGTCTTCTGATGTGTTATTGCCCGATCAGACAGCTCCCTGAAGGGTATTTATTGTGAGAGCAGATTAGTGTAGTAGTTCCAGAGAAGAAGAAGCACAAGAGAGAGAGTTCCCTACTGAAGGACTTTGCCAGGGCCTGGCCTGGAGGCCAGGACCCATCTGGGGGCTTCCAAACTGTTCCTGACTGAGTGAGGTTTCTAAAGACGGGGAGTAAGGACCAATTCATGCTGCGGGGACTATTGTCTCGTCTTCTTCTAAAACACTGCAAGAGTATGCAGGAGGTACTACAAGAGTCAGCAGTTAGGTTAGGCCACTTAAAGCCAAAAAACATACTAGGTTTTCTTAGAGGTCTCCCTGACGGCTTTACCCACAAGGTAGGTCCTGTGTTCTTGGATTTGTGTCACTCTGTGCTTATGGACAGCAATAGGTGTACAGGGCACAGGTACAAGATTTATCACCACCACTCTGACCACTTTGGCTTTGCAAGAGAACCTTAGGGTTTGAAAAGGTCCCCCTTAAGGTAGCCCACTGTCAAGTCAACCAAGTATATTCAAGTATTCAGAGACTGCAAAAGTATTCTAAAGTATGTTTTCTATACCTGCTAGGAAGCAGAGATCTATTATCTATATCCAAGTATATAGACTGTGGCAGTGGCTGCAGGCTGGGTCTGGAGGAGGATCGTGGCTGTGGGCCAGGTCCAGGGGAAGGAGGATTGTGGCAGTGGCTGCAGGCCAGGTCTGGGGAGAGGAGGAGGATTGTGGCAGTGGCTGCAGGTCAGGTCCGGGGGGAGGAGGATCATGGCAGTGGCTGCAGGCTGGGTCTGGGGGGAGGAGGAAGACGATCATGGCAGAGACTGTAGGCTGGCTCTGGGAGAGGAGGAGGATCATGGCAGTGGCCGCAGGCCAGGTTTGAGGGTAGGAGGAGGATCGTGGCAGTGACTGCGGGCAAGGTCCGGGGGGGAGGATCGTGGCAGTGACTGCGGGCTGGGTCTTGGGGTGGAGAAAGATCATGGCAGTTGCTGCAGGCCAGGTCTGCGGGGGAGGAGGAGGATTGTGGCAGTAGCTGCAGGCTTGGTCCCGGGGGAGGAGGATTGTAGCATTGGTTGCAGGTCATGCAGAGACAATGTCTTGGTCCAGTGGGGGTTTTTGTGAGCAGTCAGTGCCAGTGCCGGAAGAGCTGCTAGTACCATGGAGGTAGGCCATGTGTTTTGTGGAGGGGAGTCTGGGCCCCCCTGCCACAAGGCCCCATAGTGGTTGTGTGGTCTGCCTCCATGATAACTGCTCCACTGGCACGTGCCACTCGGGCCCTGTGGCAAGAGCTGAGGAGGTGCAGCCCCTGCCCTAGCTAATACTACCTGGCTGCAATACCATTTATTATCATTTGGGATTTTATCCACCATAATATACTTGTCCTGTGGATCCAGCTGAGCATGGGCAGAGAGGAGGCAGCGCAGGACAGCAGCACCATATTATATGCAACATATTATAGATTTATTACTCTGGTGTTGGGTCTCCTCACATCTATTTTACCTGTGAGACGTGCTCTCTATACATATTCCATTTATAGCTGTATCTGAGATTCTATGGAGTCATAATCTAATGCTTTCTATGAAGTCTCAAGCTGATGCAGAACAGATCCCTGAAGTGGATGTTTTGGAACAATTTCTCATCTGAATAGTTGGAAACGTCATGGTTGCGGTGACAAGGGAGACAACGTCCGCACCAAGATCCTAGGGGAAAAAGCTGGGAATAAATAAGCTCACTTGTCTGCCTCTAGTATTGAAGCATACTGGGTCCCAGGATCTCCCGTGTATCCGGCATCAGGCAGCCTTATAGGCCAAGTAACATAGAGGTGACGACTAATGTGACGCTGCAGGAAGGACGCTGATCCTTCATCATATGTGAAGCCCTTGGTCACAGTTATCTTGGTGTTCATTTGCATAGATTCATTGTAAGTAATAAGTAAGCAATAGCATGATAATGTCACATAACCCCTGACATCTAGCATCAGTCTGTCATTTGGGTAGGAATTTAATAAACAACAGACATTGATGCATCAAGCACTTTTTTTAAAGGGGAACTCCAGTGTAACTTTTTTTTTTCTTGCAAATGAACTGTCAGAAAGTTATATAGATTTGTAATTTACTTCTATTTAAAAATTTCCAGTCTCCCAGTACTTATCAGCTGCTGTATGTCCTGCAGGAAGTGGTGTATTCTCTCCAGTTGCAAATCCCCATAGAAAATCTCTCCTGCTCTGAACAGTTCCTGACATGGACAGAAGTGACAGCAGAGAGAACTCTGTCAGACTGGAAAGAATACACTGCTTACAGCAGCTGATAAGTACAGGAAGACTGGAGATTTTTAAATAGAAGTACATTTAAACTCTATGGGGGACATGTATCATCCGGCGTACGGATGATTTTCGGCGGAAAGTTCCGATTTGCGCATTATTTTATTCGCAAATCGGCACTTTCTGCCGAATACGCCGGGGGGCGGGGAGGGGTTGTGAAGGGGGCGGAACGGAGGGCGCGGACTCAGAGTCCGCGCGATTCACCATCCGTTCCGCCAAAAGATACGCCGAAAACCTACTCCAGTTCTTAGCTGGCTTAGGTTTTCGGCAGTGCGCACCAGAGCGCACAGGATTTATGTAGAGGCAGTCCGGAGATGCGGGGACATTTATAAGTCCGGCGTAAAAAACGCCGGACTTAATAAATGTCCCCCTATAACTTTTTGACACCAGTTCATTTTAAAGACAAAAAAAAACACACTGGAGTTCCCCTTTAAAGCTAGGAATATCATCTAAAATGATATGATTCTGAAGCGAGAGAAAACCACAGCCACCTACTAGGCCTAAAATACATTATTAATCTGTTATAAAAACACTAAACAGCCAAGAACACCAAAATTATGTCAAAAGTCCTGACATGGATATTTTCCCTTATTAGAACATACATGTGGAATAACTATTAGGAGAAAGATTTATCGTTTTCTTGTTCCGGGCTCCCGACCCAGAACTCCGCCCTGCAAATTGGATTTTGTAGAAAACACGCAGCATAAACAGAAGAAGGCTGAGATCTTAAAGGGGTTATCCAGCGCTACAAAAACATGGCCACTTTCCCCCCTGTCTTGTCTCCAGATTGGGTGGGGTTTCAAACTCAGTTCCATTGAAGTAAATGGAGCTTAACTGCAAACCGCACCTGAACTGGAGACAAGAGAGGAGGAAAAGTGACCATGTTTTTCTAGCGCTGGAGAACCCCTTTAATTACTGTGATCTACTGTGATTTCCGATTTAACCTTGCTTGTCCCCTACCTCCATATAATTTAAAGGGGTGATAATTTAAAGGGGTATTCCTCTCAGGTAAAATACATGTCGAATCATCCTCCCTTCTGAAGGGGGGCTATATACTACTGGGGGAGAGCGCACAGAGGGGCTATATACTACAGGGGGAGAGTGCACAGGGGGGCTATATACTACTGGGGGAAAGCGCACAGGGGTGCTATATACTACTGGGGGAGAGCGCACAGGGAGGCTATATACTACTGGGAGAGAGCGCACAGGGGGGCTATATATTACAGGGGGAGAGTGCACAGGGGGGCTATATACTACAGGGGGAGAGTGCACAGGGGGGCTATATACTACTGGGGGAGAGCGCACAGGGGGGCTATATACTACTGGGGGAGAGCGCACAGGGGGCTATATACTACTGGGGGAGAGCGCACAGGAAGGCTATATACTACAGGGGGAGAGCGCACGGGGGGCTATATACTATTGGGGGAGAGTACACAGGAAGGCTATATACTACAGGGGGAGAGCGCATGCGGGGCTATATTCTACAGGGGGAGAGTGCACAGGGGGGCTATATATTACTGAGAGAGTGCACAGGGGCACTATATACTACAGGGGGAGAGCACACAGGGGGCTATATACTACTTAGGAAAGAGCGCACAGGAGGGCTATATACTACAAGGGGGATTATATACTACAGGGGGAGAGCACACAGGTGGGCTTTATACTACTTAGGGGAGAGCGCACAGGAAGGCTATATACTACAGGGGGAGAGGGCACAGGGGGGCTATATACTACAGGGGGAGAGCACAGGGGGGCTATATACTACTGGGGGAGAGCGCACGGGGGGCTATATACTACTGGGGGAGAGCGCACAGGGGGGCTATATACTACTGGGGGAGTGCAGGGAGGGGCTATATACTACTGGGGGAGCGAACAGAGGGATTACATACTACTCGGGCAGTCACCCCCTTTGTACCTAATTTCAAAGGGCTGTGAGAGTGAAAAAATGCCAGTTTTCCCACTAATAATCATCAATTCTGTATGTAAATAGTTCAACAACGTTTGTGAAAAGTTAACAAAACACGTTTACTACTGATGTTCAGCTTGGACCTTCACCTGACCATAGACCCCGGTAAGTGGACCTTCACTAAAAGTTGTTGAGCACCCCTAGTATATACTATCATGTTACTGTATGTGGATATCTCTCCCATTTTCCCATGTTCAAGACAAAAATTGTATTCTAATATTTCCACCAGAGGTTAGAAAAAATGGTAATAGATATAAACAGCAAATAATCGAATCCACTGAGAATTACAGATAGAGAAATGTTGAGTATAATTCTGAATGGTCGTCCCCCCGGTTGGCCTGACACAACCATCAAGCAGCTATGCTCCAGACATCAGCAGTTTTCCTGTATTGTGAAATGGCGATATAGCTCGGCTCACTACTCAGAATATAGATTACATTTGCTGTTACACAACCTCTTACCCTTTGCGGCGTTCTGTTAATCCTTCCTAGGGGGGATGCTAGTTGATCTATACTTTTATACGCCAACTGGGCAAAACAGCTGTTGGTAGAATATGCTGCAGAGATGGCGATGAGATTTAGTGCTGTGTATGGAATGTTAAAGATGTGTTAATAAAGCATCGCTACATTCAGTTCCTGTATTAGACATACGAGTCATGCATTTATTGCTCGGAATTTTTCTCAAGAATACTTTCACTATTCCCACCTAAACTGCGGGATTTATATGTTTCTTTTGCTTTATGGTTTAGTGTTTCTATGTGTTTACTATTTCTTGTTTGAGATTTTGTAATTTTTACAATAATAATAATAATAATAATAATAATAATAATATTGTTGTTGTTATTGTCATTAATGTAGTTATTATTATTATTGTTGTTGTTATTGTTATTATTATTTTTGTTGCTGTTGTTATTATTGTAGTTATTATTATTATTGTTGTTATTACTAACCCCTAGACAACCCTGGACGTACAGTTTACACAGGGTGTAACTGTACGTCCAGGGTGTTTATCCCGCTATGAAGCTCTCTGGAGCGGAGCGCGATTCATAGCGGCTGCAATCAATAGCTGGGCCCTCAACGTTAATGACAGGCTGCAGCGATCACGCTGAAGCCTGCCATTAACCCCTTAAATGCCGCGATCATGGCACGATTGCAGCGTTTAAGTGTAAGTGAAAGGGGCAGCCCCTATCACCTACCGATCGGGACCCCCACAGTGTGACTGCCGGGGTGCTGATAAGCGTAAGCGAAAGGAGGGAAAAAAGTGCCAGGATTGCTGATTTTTTTGTTACATTATATATAAAAAAAATTTTTTATAAAAAGTGATCAAAACATTCGAGCAACACATATACAGTGTTAATAAAAAGAAAAGATTATAGTGGAAAAAATGACGCCCCGTACAGCCCTGTAGGTGAAAAAATAAAACCGTTATAAGTCACAATATAAGCCCATTTTATTAAAAATTAATTGCAAAAAAAAAAGGATTTAATAAAAAAAAATATATATAACATTAGAGAATCTGTGTAACCTGCATATGGTTGTGTTCGGACTGACCTAAAGAGTAATAGTATCATGTCGCTTTTACCATATAGTGCATTACGTAGACACAGGAACCCCCCAAAAGTGACCATATTGCATTCTTTTTTACGATTTCACCTATTTATATCTTCATAAATAATATATTTGGGATTCCATCATACATGTTATGGTAGAATGGAAGAGGATACTACAAAGTACAACTATTCCTGTAACAAACAAGCCATTACATGGCCTGTAGATAGAAAACTGAAAGTGCTGGAGCTCTTAGAAGGGGAGGAGGAAAAAACTAAAACACAAAAATGAAAATTTGTGCGGTCCACTGGATCATTTTTGGCCTGGTCCTCAAAGGGTTAATTATTGTTATTGTTGTTATTAATTATAATATTTATTATAAGTCTTGGTTATTCCTCTCTCCCACTGTGGTACAGTCATTTACTAGCTGGTTTTAGGTTTAAAGCATTTATTTATTTATTCATTTATTTGATTTGAATAAAAATTTACAGAACTTTTAGGTGAAATTTTGGTACCTAAAAGAGCAAAGTCATATACTATAATGAAATCGTTTAGAACGACTTTCATCACAAGAAAACAAAAACGAATGTAACGTGATCTTCAGGCCACAGTTAGGGTCCATTTACACATAAAGATTATCTGACAGATTATCTGCCATAGATTTGAAGCCAAAGCCAGGAACAGACTATAAACAGAGATCAGGTCATAAAGGAAAGACTAAGATTTCTCCTCTTTTCAAATCCATTCCTGGCTTTGGCTTCAAATCTTTGGCTGATAATCTGTCAGATAATCTTTCTGTGTAAATGGACCCTAAGGTATTTAAATGCAAATTATTAGGTATCTATATGTGGAGCCTTGTCTTCACTGCAAGAACCAGATGAGTTTCCCCTTCCAAGATGGTCTGAATTCCCTCCTTTCTATACTGCATTAAAAGAGAACTCCAGATATTTTTTTTTCTTCCAAATCCACTGGTGTCAGAAAGTTATATGGATTTGTAATTTACTTCTTTTTAAAAATCTCCAGTCTTCCAGTACTTATCAGCTGCTGTGTGGCCTGCAGGAAGAGGTGCATTCTTTGACAAGGTGCTCTCTGCTGCCACCACTGTCCAGAGCAGTAGTAAATCCCCATAAAAACCTCTTCTGCTCTGGACAGTTCCTGACATGGACAGAGGTGGCAGCAGAGAGCACTGTGTTGGACTGGAAACAATACACCACTCTCTACAGGGCATACAGCACCTGATAGGTACTGGAAGACTGGGGATTTTTTTTTAAATAGAAGTAAATTACAAATATGAAAAATGTTCGCTGGAGTACCCCTTTGAGTTAGAACAGCCCCCATCCTACTGAATGGTGTTGCTTTATATAGCAGCTTCTATAGCTGTCAGGATGGAGAAAAAAAGGAGGGAGCATGTAGAGAGCAGATTAGGAAGAGCAGTTGTGGCAGGATATGACAGCTATCTGCATGAGAGGAAAGTATATGTGATGTATGCAATATGTTTGTGAATGTGCATGTGTACTGTATGCTGCGTGTATAATGTAGGTTTATATCATTGCTACTCTGTGTTTAATGTGTGTGTATACAGATGTAGCATCTATCATCTTCTTTGTGACATCACTACATCATGTTAGTTCAGAACACCAGCACACTGTGGCTTTCAGACCTGTACAATGCAGATTATTGGATATACAACCACCTCCCTTAATGTGAAGTGGTGATCCATACTTTAAGGACCTTTTACATGGCCATGAGTGTTGCAATAAACATTCCTGCAGACAATAATCGGCCTCTATAAAAGTGACAGCAATCAGCTGAGAACAGGGAAAACGCCCTATACAGAACCAAGGATACTCAGTGGGTGGGTTGCTACTTGAAGGAGAGACTCCTACATCTACGGGAATGAATCTTCTGCCTAAGCTATCTTGTGCACATTGAGTGACACGGGATCAGGAATGTAGGCCCACCTAGTGGGAGAAGTTAGCTGTTGGGGCGACCCCTAAGGAAAACTAGCACCTGCAGTACAGTTTTCAGAAACCTAGGTACTGACTTTGTCCTGGTGTGATCATCAGGAAGTTTGACAAAAATACAAAAAGTGCAACAGCAACCCACAGGTGTAAGATCTTACCGTATATACTCCCCCCAGTGTACACACGATAAAAACCTGCTTTGTAGATAATAAAAAATAATTACCATAGCAAACTATTTGATCAGAGTGTACCATGTTAGCATGTTAAGGTGTCCTCAGACACATGGTCCCTACTCTAACATTTTCACATTAGCAATGGCTTCTCCTGGGCTGAATAAGCCTACAACTGGGCAGATAGGATCCAAATAATGTCTGTTTATAGCACCCTTGGAATATGGGTGGAGTGCAAGCCAACAGGAGGTAGCCACACCCCCCACATTCAACAGAAAAAAAGGAAAAATTGGCAGCACATCTATGACTCTGTTCACACTGCAGGTTGCACGCTGCATGTGGCTAAAATACAGACAAAGATACAAAAAGTGCCACAGCAACCCACAGGTGCAAGATCTTACCGTATATACTCCCCCAGGAGTATATACGTTCAGCCCAGGAGAGGCCATTGCTAGTATGAAAATGCTAGAGTAGGGACCATGTCTCTGAGGACGCCTTAACATGGTAACATGGTAAACTCTGTTTGATCAAATAGTTTGCTAAGATCCTCATTTTTCATTATCTACAGAGCAGGTGTTTATCGTGTGTAAACCGGGGGGAGTATATACGGTGAGCCCCTGCACCTGTGGGTTGCTGTTGCACTTTTTGTATTTTTGTCTGTATTTTAGCCACATGCAGCGTGCAACCTGCAGTGTGAACAGAGACACAGAGGTGCGGCCAATTTTTCCATTTTTTCCATCAGGAACTTTGAAGAGAATTCTGTACAACGTGGATAGGGTTTGTCCTGTGCTTTTTCATCACAGCCTTTTCGTGAATTGCTCTAGCTGGACATGGCACAGTAATCTGGTGTACTTAAAAGGGAAAGTAAAGTTCTGCATACAGACTCTGATTCAAGGTAGTGACCCAGCGATGGGTCCTGGCCTTCAGGCCAGGCCCTAGACAAATATCCTAAGGAAAACTCTCTCACTCAGTATCAAATCCCCATAGAAAACCTCTCCTGCTCTAGACAGTTCCTTACATGATAAAAGGTGACAGCAGAGAGCACTGTGTCAGACTGGAAATGATACACCACTTCCTGCCCACCACAGGGCATACAGCAGCTGATAAGTACTGGAAAACTTGAGATTTTTAATTCGAAATAAATTACAAATCTATATAACTTTCTGACACCAGTTGATTTGAGGGGGAAAGAACTTCCAGTATAGCAGGCAATAGCAGCACCATCGTCTTATACTGATACAAAGTATATGGAGGGGGGTATAAGTGTGTAACATAGACATATAACAAAAATGGAGATATTCCCTTGATAAAGTAAAAAATAAACAAAAAGACAAGTGAGAATATTTTGTACAATCCCGAGGATACACATTGCTGCATCAGATATACTTAGTTCTGCAGGAATACGGTTAATAAGCTCTTGGCAGCGATAACAAGGATTTCCCTACTCCGCTACATTCCTTCCATGATTGCTTCTTCTTGTGGACGGAATGAATTTAAGGAATGAAGCTATGAAACACTGTTAAGTAACAAATTACTAGATATTAATGGATCCTTTTATTGCAGAGAGTTTCCAAAAAAAAAAAAACAACTAACTTTTTCTTGCATTGCTTTATGGTGTCATATAGTAACTGCTGGACCTGCAAAATATCCACAAAAGAAAGAATAAAATGCCTATAAAACAAGGACACACATGCGCACACACACACACACACACACATACATACACACATACATACATACATACATACACACACATACATACATACATACATACATAGACACACACTTACATACACACACAAATACGTACACACACGCATACACACATACATACACACACATACTGTACATACATATACACATACTGTACATACACACACACACACATACATACACACACACATACATACATACATGCACATACATACATGCACACACACATACATACATACATATACGCACACACACACATACATACACAAACATACATGCACGCACACACACACATGCACGCACACACACACATACAAACATTCACACATGCATACACACAAACAAGCACTCACACATAAACACACACACATACATACACACACATACATACACACACGGATAGACACACATATATATACACAGGCACACAAACACACTTACATACACACACACACACACACACATAGGCACAGACATACACACACGCACATTCAGGCTATGAGCACACATAGTATTTCCGTCAGACTTTTGGTCAGTATTTTTTTACAACCAAAACCAGGAGTAGGTTAAAATAAATCTTTCCATTATAATTTTTTCCGTTTCTTCCACTTTTTAAAAATCAACTGCTGTCAGAAAGTCATACAGATTTGTAAATTACTTTTCTTTTCAATATTCTTCCAGTGCTTATCATGGCAAAAATTCGAACGATAATGGTTCCGTGTAGACGCAGCATAACACTCCCCTATAAATGGTCTCACCTGCCCTGACCGCCCTGTTGGTGTCTCTGCATTGCTGCCCTAGCATTGTGGTCCCGGCTTACCTGCCCGTGACTGCTGCCTGTGACTCCTTCCCCTGACTCCTGCCTGTGACTCCTTCCCCTGACTCCTGCCTGTGACTCCTTCCCATGACTCCTGCCTGTGACTCCTTCCCCTGACTCCTGCCTGTGACTCCTTCCCCTGACTCCTGCCAGTGACTCCTTCCCCTGACTCCTGCCAGTGACTCCTTCCCCTGACTCCTGCCAGTGACTCCTTCCCCTGACTCCTGCATGTGACTCCTTCCCCTGACTCCTGCATGTGACTCCTTCCCCTTACTCCTGCATGTGACTCCTTCCCCTGACTCCTGCCAGTGACTCCTTCCCCTGACTCCTGCCTGTGACTCCTTCCCCTGACTCCTGCCAGTGACTCCTTCCCCTGACTCCTGCCTGTGACTCCTTCCCCTGACTCCTGCCAGTGACTCCTTCCCCTGACTCCTGCCAGTGACTCCTTCCCCTGACTCCTGCATGTGACTCCTTCCCCTTACTCCTGCATGTGACTCCTTCCCCTGACTTCTGCCTGTGACTCCTTCCCCTGACTCCTGCCAGTGACTCCTTCACCTGACTCCTGCCAGTGACTCCTTCCCCTGACTCCTGCCTGTGACTCCTTCCCCTGACTCCTGCCAGTGACTCCTTCCCCTGACTCCTGCCTGTGACTCCTTTCCCTGACTCCTGCCTGTGACTCCTTCCCCTGACTCCTGCCTGTGACTCCTGTCTAAGATTCCTGCTGTGTTTCTGCCTGCTGTCCTGCCTACGTGGCACCAGCTGCACCTCACCCGCCGCCCCCGATCAGTTTTGAGAGAAATTGCCATTCATCCTAAAAGACACAATAATAATAATAATAATAATAATAATAATAATAATAATAATATTTGTTCAATGTTTTTGGAAAATAAAAGCAAACAAAGGAAAGTTTTATTTACTGAAAAAGATGACTAAGCGATCTGCAGCTTCTGTCCCAGAAGTCCTAGCGTCCTGTACTGTTGTGGGCACACTATGCGCCGCAGTAATAGAGGGACTATTTATAACAGTAACCTGATATTCTTTATGCTGCAGCTTCTAATATTGTGTTAAAAAGAAACATCAGAGTTCAAAGCAAATCCTGAAACATAACTTCAAAGAAATATTTGAGGTGGGGCTCCAGTACAACCCGGGAGAATGTCCTGGAAATATCGGACCCCTGATAAAAAGCTGCGCTACAGGCTCTAACCAAAGCCGAGCAACCTGATATGTCAGAACAACAGAATAGAAAGAGAAAAAAGATATTTTATATTCAATCCAAACTATAATTATTTTAGTCTATTTGTAGCAACTTTCTACAACTTCACTTGGGATTTGCCGAGCGAACGGCACACAGCATGTGACTGTGCGGAGAAGCTTCCATCCCATGCCGCTCGCTGGGCCATGCCTATGCATAAGGCTGGGGTCACACTGGGTTTTTGCAGACCATTTAACATATCTATTTTATGGGGGGGAACAGACCCGGACCGATAAAAACTTTTGACTTGTCTCTATGATATCTCTATGACAAGTCAAAAGTTTTTTGTAACGACTGCGACACTTTAAGTAACTGAAAGTAATTGCAATTGGTTCTTAGTACCTTTTAGCTCCGGCTCCCTGCTACACCCTCTGATGTGTCTGATGTGTTTTATAGCTGTTGTCTGGGTTCCCGACCACCTCTATGTTATCAGCAGTGGCCGGGCTGAAGACGTAGAAACATAGAAGATTGTCGGCAGAAAAATCCCCCTGCTCCATCTAGTCGGCCCTATTAGTATTCCCCTCCTTATTATCTTAGGATAGATATATGTATATACCAGGCAGGTTATAGTCTGTTATTGTAGATTTACCAACCACATCTGCTGGAAGTTTGTTTCAAGTATCTACTACTCTTTCAGTAAAGTTATATTTTCTCACTCCTTCCCCCAATGACCTCTCACTGTGTCCTCTTGTTCTTAAGTTCATTTTCTTCCCTCCTGAACCTTATTTAGTCCTGTAACATATATAAAGGTTTCCATCATGTCCCCCCTTTCCCTTCTTTCCTCCAGACTATACAGATTTAAATCCTTAAATTTTTCCTGATATGTTTTATGCCTCACATCCTCCACCATTTGTGTAGCTCATCTTTGGATTCCCTGGTCAGATCTGGGAGCTTGCAGTGTGTGTACAGGATTCTCCTGCCTTATCTTTGCAGTAATCCATCACACTAACAGTTCCCAGCACTGTGGAGCTGTTGGAGTTGGTGTAGAAGAGCACAGCACAGAACAGCAGGGCACAGACCAGCAGTGATGATGCCAGCCCTAGTGCTGCTGGTGAAAAGGACCAATCACAGGGAAGGAGCTGCCCACCAAGGAAACCAGGAATAGGCACAATCTTTAAGCAATGTTCAGGGTAAAATGGGGAAGTGGGAATAACCCTTTAATCTTATGTACATGAGTTGGAGTTTACATTAAATTTATTTTCTATTTTTACAATTTACAATTCATTTTATATTTTACAGTATTATTTATATTATTCACATAGTAACAAGTAGTGGAACATTTCAGATACCTGGAGATATAAACCAGCAGCTTTTTTGTTCAAATTGTCGTATTCAGTCTAGTATTTCGGGTGCCTTTCTCCTGGTCCCGCGCGCTGCAGCAGCTTCGGTGAGGCCTTTCTGAGCTGACAGACCGCTCAGCCAATCACTTGCCGCAGCGGTCCTGGCCACTGATTGGCTGAGCGGTCTGTCAGCTAAGACAGGCCGCACCGAAGCTGCTGCCGGGAGGAAGAAGGAGCGCAGGAGAAGACCTCCAACAGGCTTAGGTAATGTATGGTGCTTGTGGAATCGTCAGTCACCGGCCACGCATCGCTATTCCACGCAGCGATGCCCGGTCGGTGCCCCATGATTTTAGGTTTGAACCTAAATAAACGATCAGCTGATGACACGATCATCGACTGATTGTTGTCTCTATTCCACGGAGCGATAATCGGCCAATTCGGACGATTATCACTCCATGGAATAGGACCCTTATAGTTGAGCACGGGAAGACTCCCCTGGACTCCAGGGGTAATTCACAATAGAGAAAGAAGAAAGATTTTCTCCAGCTCTTGTGAATTTTCAATGCTTTATTAGATATGCATACAACACCAACGCGTTTCAGACCCCACTGGGCCAAATGCTGGTTGTGCCTGGCGTCATATGCACATTCCCAACAGGATGCCGATCTAGATATCACTCTGCCCGTCTATATATTGGACCTTTTGCAGAGGATTGGAATATTTAAAGAAAACCATGACTAAGGGCCCAGTGGGGTCTGAAACGCATTGGTGTTGTATGCAAATCTAATAAAGCATTGAAAATCCACGAGAGCTGGAGAGAATTTTTCTTCTTTCTCTATAATGTATCACATTGTTCTGTGCAGCTGATTCAGAGATCCACTCCTGAATAACATGGATAATAAGTAGTCCTCTCCATTATGTGCTGTCATGCTGTTTATAGGCAGCAACTGTCAATCAGCAGCTGGTGGGCGGGGGGAGGGGTGTGGCAAGAATCCTATTCTCCTGCATATTAGGAGAATGGCTGAACAGAATAATGTAAATAATACACCGGTCTGTTCAGCATTTCTGGCACTAGTTTATGCTGCACTCATTTAAGACAACATAAATCTAGTGACAGATTCCCTTTAAGTTGCTTCCTTCATTGTCTTCTAATAAATCTCTAGAGAGATGACAGTTCAGGACCATAAATCTGACACACGGCTAAGACCAAGCTTACGAAGCCAGAAGAGGAACAGAAGCCGAGGTCACATCGGAAGGACGTGCTGAGTGAGTGATTAGGAGTCAGATACATCTGGACGAGAGTGTGAAATAAATGTATATGACTTCCCTGCCAAGAGAGATTGCAGCCATTAATAAGGTTGTGGCTGAAATTCATCTAATGGAAGAATCGCCAAAATATGATTCTATCTATTCTATGGAGTTTACAGATCAGTAGTGAATAAGCAAGTCAAATAATTTTCTACTTCAGAATATATTTGTAAATAAATGAAAAGCTAAAATTATGTATCTAAATCCCGAGATCAAAGGGTCATGAGGGCCTAAGGTAGAACATTGCATCACTGAACACTTCCTCCCAAGCCAAATAGCTACTATGAAGGCTGACCACGCCTGTGCTACGGGGCCTGTGCATCATGCCCTTTAAATGCTGTGGCACTCTACTGACAGAGCAAGAAGCCATTGGCTTCCAGCCCTGCCAGTTTTTTGTGACCAGAGGCAGCATTGCACCTCCCCATCCCCCATTCACATACTCTCCTGGCCTGGCGCAGTCCCCCGGCATGTGTTCTCCCAGATTTGCACTTTAAACTGAAAGTATATCAATGTAATTAAAAGCTGTTTTAGTTCCTAAGATATGTCTGCCTTGAAAACATCTTACAAAAAGTGTTTTGTGTTTTATTATATTAAAGTATTTAGTATTGTAGTTAACCCCTCCACTGCCAAGATGCCCCAAGTATTGTAGTTAAAGAGGTACTTCAGAGAAAATGTTTTTCTTTCAAATCAACTGTTTTCAGAAAGTTATATAGATTTGTAAGTTACTTCTACTTCAGTCTTCCAGTTCTTATCAGCTGCTGGATGTCCTACAGGAAGTGGTGTATTCTTTCCAGTCTGACACCATGCTCTCTGCTGCCACCTCTGTCCATGTCAGGAACTGTCCAGAGCAGTAGCAAATCCCCATAGAAAACCTCTCCTGCTCTGGACAGTTCCTGACATGGACAGAGGTGGCAGCAGAGAGCACTGTGTCAGACTGGAATGAATAAACCACTTCCTGCAGGACATACAGCAGCTGATAAGTACTAGAAATAATATACACATCTGTATAACTTTCTAAAACCTGTTGATTTGAGATAATAAAATGTTGCTGCAGTACCCCTTTAAGATAAAGGCATATTATTATTATTATTATTATTATTATTTTGTTGTTGTTGTTGTTGTTGTTATTGTTATAATATGGATGATTATCAGAGTGTCATATTCCAGGCCCATGTACCTCCCTATCAGCACATATCCCTGAGTAATTCCTAATGCCAATATGTAGCTGAGAGCAGGTGCCTGTATTACATGAGAAGCACCAGACACCTGTAAATATATGTTACATTTTACAATTTTTCGTTTTTAGAACAACTATCAGATTTAGAACTATTATTTTTTCCTTCTTCCAAACAAGTCTATAAAAAAAGTCAAGTGCAGCTGCTTTATGGGGACAATGAAGGGCAATGTGTAACACCGAGCCATTAAACGGGCGCCGATCTGTCCGTGACATCTAGTCACAGCAATAATGGCGGAAAGGAGCGGGGAAATCTGAAAGGGAATGACTTCAAATGTTCTATCACATAGGGCCTAATATGATGGAAAAATTATACCCAGATTTACCCTAATTTTGCCTTTTGCTGTACAACCAGGCTTGTCCAGAGCAGAAGCAAATCTCCATAGAAAAACCTCTCCTACTCTGGACAGTTCCTGACATGGACAAAGGTGGCAGCAGAGAGCACTGTGTCAGTCTGGGAGGAACCACTTCCTGTGGGACATACAGCAGCTGATGAGTACTGGAAGGTTTCAGATTTTTTTAAAGAAGTAAATTACAAATTTGTACAACTTTCTGGTATTTCTAAAGAATATTTCCCCGGAGTACCCCTTTAAATGGGCACTGTCGTTCGAACAGTGTAGAATGGGACAGGTAAGTATATACCACTGATATATCGCTTGCAATGTATTTTTATCCCAGACAATCCCTTTAAGTTTCTACTATGATTTAAATTTAACCCCTTGTCATATGTACAGATCCCTGGAAGTAAGGGTGCTCTAAAAGTACATAATAATAATAGTAATAATTATTATTATTAATAATAATAATAATAATAATTAATAATAATAATAATAATACGTTTTTATCCCCTCCATGGTCATAGATGCCGGATGTCCAGATCACAATGAAGCCGTGTTCTCCTCCTCGCCTCCTAAGAGCCATAGCACTTTCGTTTTTCCACCTACAGGGCTGTTGGGGTGTCAATTTTTGCACCATAATCTATAGTTTTTATTGGTATCATATTGGTGTAAAAGAATTTTTTTGATAATTTTTAACTTTTTTTTTTTAGATATATAATTTTTTTAAAAAATCGGCAAACTAGGTGTTTTTTTCCTCTTTTTGTTTACGCTTTTTACTGTGCGGGAACTACAGTGGTGCCTTGGATTACGAGTATAATTCGTTCCGGGTCTGTGCTTGTAATCCAAATCCACTCCTAAACCAAAGCAAATTGTCCCATAATAAATCATTGATATGCAGACAATTGGTTCCACACCCCAAAAATAAGGATTTTTATTCTGAATAACATATAGAATAAACACTTAGAAACAGCTGAATCTGTGATATATAACTTACTGTACAGTATAGCAGCATGTGGTATATAATGTATAGTAACTGCATAACCGTGATAACACAGCAGCTGAATATGTGATATATAAGTTACTGTACAGTATAGCAATCAGCATGTGGTGTATAATGTATAGTAACTGTATAACCCTGATAACACAGCAGCTGGATATGTGATATATAAGTTACTGTACAGTATAGCAGCATGTGGAGTATAATGTATAGTAACTGCATAACCCTGATAACACAGCAGCTGGATATGTGATATATAAGTTACTGTACAGTATAGCAATCAGTATGTGGTGTATAATGTATAGTAGCTGTATAACCCTGATAACACAGCAGCAGTTTGTAGATACAGGATGGAGCTGCAGATCCCCATAATGCAGTAGCGTAGTACAACAGGCTAGAATAGAGAAGCAGGGCTGCTGTCAGAGGTCTGTGTGGTCACATGACAGCAATGGGGAAGGAGGTGTGCTCAGCATGGACCAATCAGGAAGTGAGAATCACAGAGCTGTGCAGGAGGACAGAGACAGAAACCTTTCTATACAGCAGTGTGAATGGCTGAGTGTAAGTGAAGGCAGATAATAGCAGCACTGTGTATAGCTGAGTGTGAGTGCAGGCACATTATAACGGCAGTGTGTATAGCTGAGTGTGAGTGCAGGCACATTATAACAGCAGTGTGTATAGCTGAGTGTGAGTGCAGGCACATTATAACAGCATTGTTTATAACTAAGTGTAAATGTAGGCACATTATAGCAGGAATGGAGAGGATGTTAAACACAAGGGCTGACAGAGACTGCAGGGGGCATGAAGGAATGAGCAGGGCGGATGTGGGCACATACATGCAGCACTCTCTGGCCGGGGAGAGAGGGGTTACAGCTATAAAGAGATTACAGAAAAAAGAAATTGGTCAGTTCTCCTAGAACACCATTCACACTAGGCAGGAGCGCGTTGCTATGGCTGAAATTGCAAACACACAAAAATGCTCACCGCAATGGCAAGATACAGACCCACTACAGACATGAAAATAGTTAAAAGCAGCCCCCCCCCAACTGCAAAAAAAAAATTCCCACAAATATAATGAGGCTCTTAGTTACCATTCGCAAACCAAGGTGGTGTAATTACTTTTGCCAGTATTAGTTGGATCCTGCATGCCCAGAGCATAGGCTTATTATATGTATGCCATGGAGGGGCTAGAGTACAGTGTAAGGTCCACCCCGAGCGTGAGGCCCCCTTATCGTTGGTGGGGTGGTTTTAACTGTTTGCAAATGGTAACCAAGAGCCTCATTATTTTTGTAGAAGTTTTTTTTTTTTTGGCAGTTGGGGGGGGGCTGCTTTAAACTATTTTCGTGTCTGTAGTGGGTCTGCATCTTCCCATTGCGGAGAGCTGTTACATTTTTCTGTGTTTTTGTGTGTTTGCAATTTCAGCCATAGCAACGTGCTCCTGCCTGGTGTGAATGGTGTTCTAGGAGAGCCGACCAAATTTGTCTTTTTTTTTTTCTGTGTTCCAGATGCGGGAGTGGCTGCCTCTATTTGGTCGTGCACTCCACCTGTCCCACCCAGGTAGTGTAATTATTCTTGCTGGTATTAGACGGATCTTGCATGCCCAGAGCATAGGCGTATTACACGCCATGGAGAGGCCATAGTACAGTGTAGGACTGTCCCGAGCATGAGGCCACCGTAACATGGTGGGGCAGTTTATACCCTTTTCAAGTGGTAACCAAGAGCCTCATTATTTTTATGGAAGTTTTTTTTGGCAGTTGGGGGGGGGGGGCTGCTTTTAACTCTTTTCATGTCTGTAGTGGGTCAGTATCTTGCCATTGCGGTGAGCTGTTGCATTTTTCTGTGTTTTTACAATTTTGAAAAACTGTGAGCTCTTCTTGCAAAACACTCTCAATCCAAGTTACTCCTAAACCAAGGTACCACTGTAAATTGTTATATTTTGACAGACAGCTCCACATGCTATGATATATTTATTTATTACATATTTTTATCTTTATAATGGAAAAGGAGGTTATTTAAACTTTTATTGGGGTTTATTTTATAAGGTTTTTTTTTCATACATATGTATGCAGTCACCGGATTGCATATACTGATCAATGCTATGCTATTGCATAGCATTGATCAGATTCAGTACTATCGGCGATCTTCTCATAGGGCCTGAGAGCAGACTCTATCAGAAGATTGATGATCTGACAGGACAAAGGTAAGGAGAATTATTCCACCTGCCAGTGTAATCGATCAAGCTACCCCCCCCCCCATAGCAGTCAGTGACAGGTGCTTATCCTGTCACTGACTTCCTTAGGGTCCATTTACACAGAAAGATTATCTGCCGAAGATTTGAAGCCAAAACCAGGAATGGATTTGAAAAGAGGAGAAATCTCAGTCTTTCCTTTACGACCTAATCTCTGCTTATAGTCTGTTTCTGGTTTTGGCATCAAATCTTTGGCAGATAATCTCTCAGATAATCTTTCTGTTTAAATGGACCCTTAAATGCTGCAATCACTATAGATTGCTGCATTTAAGGGGTTAATGACAGGCAGCTGTGTGACCCCCGGCTACCCATCATTACCTCTGGCTCCCACACCCTGATGTGTTCTCACATTGAAGCGGGCCTGCACATATTAAAAGCCCCTTTATGGCAGGAACATATATATATATATATACGTTGCTACCACCCAAGGTATCTCCAGTAGGAACGTATATAGACGTATGGCGGTTATGAAGGGGTTAATCCCATTGGGGGAAAACTGGCCTGGTCTAGAAGTGGTTAAAAAATGGCGCCATTGTACAGGAAAAACTATAACTCGGGGCTGTGCTCCTTCCTGAGGGTTGGTGGGATTGATAAATTTACAACATCTGAATCTTTCGCGTAAGCGTAAAGATGGCGACGAAATATTGTACCTCACTATTCTACTATTTGTTTTCATCGAATTTCATCAAGCAGAATCCAGCATTATTTTTATCACCTCCCTCCATCTGTAACGGGATCGTATACATTTTACATGAAAATTACTGGAACGCTCATTTCCTGTCGACAGTCGTATAATTACACTTTGTATTAAAACAATGGAAAACGATCACTTCAGCTTCCAAGTTCCATTCTGCAAATGTATTTATGCCCTTTGTATTCTGCATCCAGCTTCTCCTATTAACCCCTTGTAACCTCCTCCTGTCTGGATTCCACTTGAGCTCCCAGAATACTTTATTCCGGAGGATTCCGAGCCGTGGAATACGTTGCAGAGTCGGCATATTCACACGGACAGGTCTTTCCAAAGAACAAAATCTTAGTGAAGTCAACGTGATGGAAGATTTTGCCGGACTTTGCAAAAAATTTCTTCCCAGTTGGGATTCCTAAAAAGATGAGCAATTTTGTAAATAGTGTCGGTCAGATATATTGTGGAGAGTGTCTACAGCTTATAGGTAGGATTGTGTTTCCCGATTTACAGACTACAAACCGACCATATTTATACAAAACAATTAACGTTTGAGGGTCCATTTACACAGAAAGATTATCTGCCAAAGATTTGAAGCCAAAGCCTGTAATGGATTTGAAAAGAGGAGAAATCTCAGTCTTTCCTTTAGTCTGTTAGTCTGTTTCTGGCTTTGGCTTCAAATGTTTGGCAGATAATCTGTCAGATAATCTTTCTGTGTAAATGGACCCTGAGTTTGAATGATGCAATGATAATTCGCATGATAATCGTCCCATGTAATAGAGTGAGGACTTTTTTTTAGGGTGCGTTCACACCTACAGGATCTGCAGCAGATCTGCAGCAGATTTGATGCTGTGTTCAGTTATTTAAATGAAATCTGCTGCAGAAAATCAGCTGCAGATCCTGTAGGTGTGAACACACCATTAAACTATTTTTACCACAATAAATTTTCAGTTCCATTGTGAATGCAACGGAATGGAAGTGAATGGAGCTTACTTGCAAAACCACACCTGACCTGGAGACAAGAGTGGGGCTGTCTCTGGGAGAAAGCGCTATGTTTTTCTAATTCAGATAACCCCTTTAAAGGCATGGATAGCAAAGATGAAGGTAACATTAATATCCTTTAATCAAAACCTCTATGACAGTGTTAGAGGTTTGGTAATGCTTTTCCAGGTGAAAAATACACTTGGCTATGTTCACACTACGGGGTCACGGAACGGCCGGTCTCTGGCCGGATCATCTCGGCCAGTACTTAAGTAGTGCATAGTGAAGCAAGCCAGTTATTTGCGGCCCTGTATGGGATCCAGTCCGGAGCGTGTACGATGTGTATACGCTCCGGCCGGCATTCCCATAAAGAAACAGGCATTTTTCCATCGGCAACAACGGACGTATTTTTACGTAGTGTGAACATAGCCTAAAGGTATACTCCGGAGAGAAAAAATTATTCAATTTTACAGATTTGTACATCACTTCTATTAAATCAATTGGTTTCAGAAAGTTATACAGATGTGTATATTATTTCTATTTAAAAGTCTCAATCCTTCTTGTACTAATCAGCTGCTGTATGTTCTGCAGGAAGTGGTGTATTGTTTCCAGTCTGACACAGCGCTCTCTGCTGCCACCTCTGTCCATGTCAGGAGCAGCAAATCCTCATAGAAAACCTTACCTGCTCTGGACAGTTCCTGACATGGACAGAGGTGGCAGCAGAGAGCATTGTGTCAGACTGGAAAGAATACACCACTTCCTGCAGGACATACAGCAGCTGATAAGTACTTGAAAACTTGAGATTTTTTAATAGAAGTGAAAACCTATTCTTCTGTGCACCACAGAATCCAGTATATCCAGTATATAGGTAAACCATTTTACATGCATTACCCCAGATGTGATTTTTAGAAATGTCATATTTCATAATTCTCTTGCCTGATATAAGCCACTAATTCTCGTGTATTACAGTATTCCCAGGCTCGGACTGGCCCACAGTGGAGCAGGGGAATCCCCCGGTGGGCTCTACCCATTGGTGGGCCCCTGGGCAGGAGGTTTAGCAGCTTCAGGATGACATATAATCCCCCAGTTAGTTTCATGGGTCTTCACCTTTCAAGAAACTTAAAGCGTAACTGTCACGTTTTTTTTTATTGCAGAAATCAGTAGTATAAGCGATTTTAAGAAACTCTGTAATAGGTTTCATCAGCCAAAAAAGCCTCCTTCTGTACTCAAGAAGCAATCTCCCAGCCTCCCCCCCCCCCCCGACTTCTTATCTGTGCATTATCAGGCAAACACGTCTTCATTACAGAGAAGCCAGTGACGACGGGTTCTGCTCTCTCCATTGTAAGCCTATGAAGGGGGGAGGGGCTGAGGGAGATGAGGGAGCAGGAAGAGGTGACATGAAGGTCAGCTGTTTGTAGACTGTCTGGGCACCTAAACCGCTGGATTCTGGGGTCAGAAAGGTCAGTGCTTATCTATGAACTTACTGAGAGAAGATTGCAGGGTGTTGTGCTGTGCAGGACTGCTCCGTGCTCAGTCACTCCTAACAGCCCCTCCCCTCTCCATAGCCACATAATGGAGACAGAAATCCTGCTTTATCTGATGTGAGGGGGGGAGGCTGGGAGATTGCTTTTTCAGTACAGAAGGAAACTCTTTTAGTACATAAAACCTATTACAGAGTTTCTTAAAATCGCTTGAACTGTTGATATTTAATGTTTTCAGAAAAATGACCCTGAAATGACAGTTACGCTTTAACCCCTTCGTGCTGCAGCTAGTTTGGGCCTTAATGACCAGGCTAATTTTTCAAAATCTGACCTGTCTCACTTTATGCTCTTATAGCTCAGTGATGCTTTAACGTATGCTAGCGATTCTGAGATTGTTTTTTCGTGACATATGGCACTTTATGTTAGTGGCAAAATTTGGTCACTACTTTGTGTGTTTTTTGTGAAAAACATCAAAATATCATGAAAAATTTAAAAAATTTGCATTTTATGAACTTTGAAATTCTCTGCTTCTAAAAAAAGAAAGTCGTAGCACATAAATTAGTTACTAAGTCACATTACCAATATGTCTTCTTTATTCTGCCATAATTTGGTAAACATATTTTACTTTTTTAGGGTGTTATGGGGCTTAGAAATTTATCAGCAAATTATCACATTTTCGTGAAACTGATTTTTTAGGGACCAGTTCTTTTTTTAAATGGATTTAGAAATCTGGTATCCTGAAAACCCCCATAAGTGACCCCATTTTGGAAACTACACACCTTAAAGAATTAATCTAGGGGTATAATGAGCATTTTAACCCTACAGGGGCTGGAGGAAAGTATTCACAATTAGGCAGTAAAAAAATTGAAAATTTTAATTTTCCAATAATATATACGTTTAGAATAAAGTTTCTCATTTTCAAAAGGAATATGAGACAAAAAGCACCCCAAAATTTGTAATGCAGGTTCTCTTGAGTACAACGGTACCCCATATGTGGGCGTAAACCACTGTTTGGGCACACAGCCGGGCTCAGAAGGAAGGGAGCGCCAATTAGCTTTTCCAATGCAAATTTTGCTGAAGAAGTTTCCGAGCGCCAGGTGCGTTTGCAGTGCCCCTGTAGTGTCAGCAGAGAGAAAAACCCCCATAAGTCACCCCATTTTGGAAAGTACACCCCTCAAAGAATTCATCTTGGTGTGTGGTGACCATTTTGACCCCACAGATATTACAGGAAAGTATTCAAAAGAAGACAGTAAAAATGAAAAACTCGAATTCTTCCAATAATATGTTCGTTTAGTTTGAAATTTCTCAAATTCACGAGGAACAAGAGGAAAAAAGTACCCCAAAATTTGTAACGCAGGTTCTCCTGAGTACAATGGTACCCCATATGTGGGCATAAACCACTGCATGGGCACACAGGAGGGCTCAGAAGGGAAGGAGCGCCAATTAGCTTTTTCAATGCAGATTTTGCTGCAGAAGTTTCCGAGCGCCAGGTGCGTTTGCAGTGCCCCTGTAGTGCCAGCAGAGTAAATTCTCGCCATAAGTCACTCCATTTTGGAAAGTGCACCCCTCAAAGTATTCATCTTGGTGTGTGGTGACTATTTTGACCCCACAGGTATTAGAGGAAAGTATTCAAAAGTAGACAGTAAAAATGAAAAACTCAAATTTTTCCAATATTATGTTCTTTTAGTTTGAAATTTCTCAATTTTATGAGGAACAAGAGGAAAAAAGTACCCCAAAATTTGTAACGCAGGTTCTCCTAAGTGAAAAGGTACCTCATATGTGGGCATAAACCACTGCATGGGCACACAGGAGGGCTCAGAAGGAAAGGAGCGCCAATTAGCTTTTTCAATGCAGATTTTGCTGAAGAAGTTTCTGAGCGCCAGGTGCATTTGCAGAGCCCCTGTAGTGTCCGCAGAGTAAAATCTCCCAATAAGTCACCCCATTTTAGAAAGTGCACCCCTCAAAGAATTTATTTTGGGGTGTGGTGAGCATTTTGACCCCACAGGTATTTGAGGAAAGTATTCAAAAGTAGACAGTAAAAATGAAAAACTCGATTTTTTCCAATAATATGTTCCTTTAGTTTGAAATTTCTCAATTTCTCGAGGAACCCAATATATGTAAAGCAGGGTCTCCTGAGTAGAACGGTACCCCATATGTGGGCATAAACCACTGCATGGGCACACAGCCGGGCTCAGAAGGGAAGGAGCGCCAATTAGCATTTTCAGTGCAGATTTTTCTGAAGAAGTTTCTGAGCGACAGGTGCGTTTGCAGAGCCCCTGTAGTGTCAGCAGAATAGATTCCCCCCAAAAGTCACCCCATTTTGGAAAGTGCACCCCTCAAAGAATTCATCTTGGGGTGTGGTGACCATTTTTACCCCACAGGTATTAGAGGAAAGTATTCAAAATTGGCCAGTAAAAATGAAAAACTCGAATTTTTCCAATAATATGTTGGTTTAGTTTGAAATTTCGCAATTTGACGAGGAACAGGAGAGAAAACGTACCCCAAAATCTGTAACGCAGGTTCTCCTGAGTACAACGGTACCCCATATGTGGGCATAAACCACTGTATGGGCACACAGCAGGGCTCAGAAGGGAAGGAGCGCCAATTTACAGGAGCAAAACCGCAGCTAGTAATGGTTATTAGAATAGCGCAGTTACTAAAATAAAATAAAAAAAATGAGATTACAGGTAATGTGGGGTGGTCACGGGCAACCTGGGGTGGTTACGGGCAACCTGAGGTGGTTACAGGTAATCTGGGGTGGTTACGGACAACATGGGGTGGTCACGGGCAACCTGCTGTGGTTACGGCAACCTGGGGTGGTTACAGGCAACGTGGGGTGGTTACGGGCAACGAGGGGTGGTTATGGGCAACGTGTGGTGGTCACGGGCAACCTGCTGTGGTTACGGCAACGTGGGCTGGTTACAGGCAACGTGGGCTGGTTACAGGCAACGTGGGCTGGTTACAGGCAACGTGGGCTGGTTACGGGCAATCTGCTGTGCTTACAGACAATCTGGGATGGTTACGGGCAACCTGCAGTGCTTACAGACAATCTGGGGTGGTTACGGGCAACGTGGGGTGGTTACGGGCAACCTGCAGTGCTTACAGACAATCTGGGGTGGTTACGGGCAACGTGGGGTGGTTACGGCAACCTGCAGTGCTTACAGACAATCTGGGGTGGTTACGGGCAACGTGGGGTGGTTACGGGCAACCTGCAGTGCTTACTGACAATCTGAGGTGGTTACGGGCAATGTGGGGTGGTTACGGATAAACTGCCCAAGTTCTTATAGGCAATCTGGGGTGGATACCTGTAATCTGGCATGGGCACCGCAATCTGGAGGGGGTCATTGGCAATTTGGGGTGGTCAGAGGCGCCGTGGCGTGGTCAGAGGCGACGTGTGGTGGTCAGAGGCGACGTGCGGTGGTCAGAGGCGACGTGCGGTGGTCAGAGGCGACGTGCGGTGGTCAGAGGCATCGTGGCGTGGTCAGAGGCATCGTGGCGTGGTCAGAGGCAACGCGCGGTGGTTACGTGCAATCTGGGGGGGGGTTACATGTAATCTGGCGTGATTACGGGGAACCTGGGGGGGTTATGTGCAACCTGGAAGGGTTACAGACAATCTGGGATTGTTACTGATAAACTGAAGTGCTTATAGATAATCTGGGGTGGGTACATGTAATTTGGGGTGGTTACGGCCAATCGGGAGGGGGTCACTGGCAATTTGTGGTGGTTACGGGCAACGTGCAGTAGTTACGGGCAACGTGCGGTGGTTACGGGCAACGTGCAGTGGTTACGGGCAACGTGCAGTGGTTACGGCCAACATGCGGTGGTTACGGCCAACGTGCGGTGGTTACGGCCAACGTGCGGTGGTTACGGGCAACGTGCGGTGGTTACGGGCAACGTGCGGTGGTTACGGGTAATCTGGGGAGGGGTTAGGGGTAATTTGGGAGTAAACTGCAATTATTACTATAATAAAAAGTGTGTGTTTTATTTTTTTGTATGTTTGTCACTTTTTGTACTTTACATATTCATTTTCACTGTATTACTATGATTACTGTGATATTTTCTATCTCAGTAATCAAAGTTCAGTGACAGAGACCAAATTGGTCTCTGTCACTTTAAATTTTCAGAGTTGGCTGGTTGTGAAGCGCATGCGCACTTCATAACCAGCCAGGACGTCGAGGAGGAAGGAGCTCCAGGAGCAGGTGAGTATATGGGGAAGGGGGGGTGACTGGGGGACGGGGGTGACAGGGGGGGTGGGGGGGCAACTTGGGGGGTGGGGGGACATCACTTTTTATCCCCTGTCACCAATCATTCATGGTGACAGGGGATAAAAAGTGCCGGGAGCACATGGTACAAGTGATCAGCGGTATATAGTATATACCGCTGATCGCTTGTACCGGGACCCAACAGGGGGGTCCCCGATGACTGCCCCATGCTCTCCGCTACCTCCGGTGGCGGAGAGCATGGGGCTTTCATTCATTTTAACTTTTCCATCGCTGTGAACCGACATTAGTCGGTTCACAGCGATGGCGGCGGCCATCTTGGAAATGATGGCCGCCGGGGGAGGGGGGTTAGTGATCGCCCTACTAGGGGGGGCTGATCTGAGGTCTGGGGGACACTTATTTCATCTCCCCCCGCCGTAGATTCGGCGGGGGGAGATGAAAGGCGGCGGCGGCACCGGTAATCTCCTTTACCGACGGTCGCCGCTATAACGTTAATAGCGGCGATCGTCGGTAAGGGGGGGGGGGGGGCGGGACGGACCCCACACACTGCCCCAACCCCTCAGCTACCTCCAGTAGCCGGGGGGATGGGGTGGGGGCCGTCCCGGCCCCGTAGCCTTATTCTCTGCCATCGCCGTAAAAAGCTGATGGCAGCAGAATAAGGACCCTTAGTGACCGCCGTAAAAAGCCGTATCGGCGGTCACTAAGCGGTTAAGTGGAGGGTTGTGCTGTTTGCATAGAGCAGGGATGGGGAACCTTCGACCCTCCAGCAGTTGCAAAATTACAACTCCCATCATGCCTGGACAGCTCCTATACACTAGAACAGGGATGGGGAACCTTCGGCCTTCGGCTGTCCAGGCATGATGGGAGTTGTAGTTTTGCAACAGCTGAAAGGCCGAAGGTTCCCCATCCCTGGCATAGAGTGTCTGACCAGTTACTAACAGTGAGCGAGCATTGCCAGTCACATACACAGCACTGTGCAAAGTCGCTATAGTAATGTCAAAGGTTTGGCGCTGGGTATATCTGGTGTATGTAGGGTGGGCCCCTATAAAATATTCCCTGGTGTGCCTGAGGTACCCCAGTACTCCCCAGTATTCCTATAAGCTGCCCCTGCTACTCCTATTAAAGGATATGTTTATTAAAGGGGAACTCCAGATAAGAAAAACTTGTTTTCTATTAAAAGTACATTAAAAGTTACATAGATGTGTCTATACAATGTATTATCATATCTGTATGGTTCTGTCATACTGATAGCTGATAGAAATCCAGGAAGTGAAAAAAAATGGCCCCTGTGCCAATCCACATTGTCTCCTGCTCCTTCTGCTCTCCCACCTTAGGAGACAAAGATTCCATACCTCTGTCTCACATTGTGTGTGTTTGCTGAGCACAGGCTGATGATGCAGACAGGGGGCAGGGCGTGATGTCACAGGAGGCTTGGCTGGATCCCCCCATCCCCTCAGTGATCCACCATCTCCGAATGGCAGGTGCAGCACTAATTTTACTGATTGTGATGGGTGGGGGACTGATGATCAGCTGAGGGAAAGCATTGCATTCTGGGAACTGATCAACCAGGAAGGACAGAAACACAAAACAGAACCAAAACCCCCCAAACAAATGGATTTTTGATTGTTTCAAAACAGGGATAGATATGTAAGTAATGCTATATGCTTCTGCAGAAGTTTTATTTTTTTTAACCTCTACCTGGAGTTCCCCTTTAACACTGGAAAACAAAACTGTGCTGAGAGCTAGAATTTCCCAAACAGCCATAATATAATAGGCGCTCAGTTCTTCCAGTGGAATTGTCCTGGATATTTGCCATGTTTGTATATTTGCCAGCTATCTGTGTTACCGCTAGTTCTATATAAACTGCGCAATAGTACATTCCCATCTTCTAATTGCCTGGTGTGTGACTGTAAATGGAAAGGTTTCCACACTGCCAGGAACTATAAATCGTGCCATGATGATTAGCGCCCTCAGTAAAACAATCGTTCTTTGAGGGTTCCGCATAACGTACATACCTTGGGGTTTTACCTCTTGGGTTGCATTCACTTCATCCTACAAACACAGCGATTTCTCTAAGAACCCAGAAATGATTATTGGCCGAGGGAAACGCAAAGAGAACGGGACTAATTATAATGACTTAAAGGGAATCTGTGCATTTCACCATCTCATTAAGTTCAAAGCTTTTCTGGCTACAAGTTATTCCAGAACTGCTTTAGTTATGTGTGGTTCTATTGTTCTATTGCATTGTGGTCTGGAAATGCCTTTCAGTAATTGTTATTAACCCCTTTGTGCAATAATATCCTTAAAGGGGTTGTTCACACAAAAAACAGAAAGTGCCAGAGATTTGTAATTTACTTCTATTGAAAAAAATCTCCAGTCTTCCAGTACTTATCAGCTGCTGTATGTCCTGCAGGAAGTGGTGGATTCTTTCCAGTTTGACACAGTGCTCTCTGCTGCCACCTCTGTCCATGTCAGGAACTGTCCAGAGCAGCAGCAAATCCCCATAGAAAACTTCCCCTGCTCTCCAGACTTAACAGAATACACCACCTCCTGCAGGATATACAGCCACCTTCCCTGGTGTCAGATTTGCAGAGACCGGAACAAAAGGCAGAGCTGCAGAGATGGGGAAGGCCGAGGACACTGGGGAACGTGGTAAGGCAGGTAAATACTTTATTATTTTATACTACAATCATCAGTCGTTGGGCACACACTATTACGTGTAGCTATTACATGGAGCAATGCACGCCCGACGATTTTAGGTTTGGACCTAACAATCAGCCGAAAGATCATTTCATTGGCTGATGGTTCCCTCTATTATGGTGCGTTTACACAGGCAGATTTATGTGACAGATTTTGGAAGCCAAAGCCAGGAATGGATTTGAAAAGAGAAGAAATCTCAGTCTTTCCTATATGACCCATTCCCTGTTTATGGTCTGATCCTGGCTTTGGCTTCCAAAATCTGTCAGATAAATCTGCCTGTGTAAACGCACCATTACACAGAGCAATAACCGGCTGAATAGGCCTGTTTTGGTAGATTATTGCTCCATGTAATAGGGCCCTAAGGGTCATTCTGGCTAAGGTCCCGGTTATCGGCAAGGAGCGCCACTAGAAGTGTTCCTTGGCCCCTGTAAAAGTGTCAATGATCAGGCAAGGAGCTGGAAAATGCCTGATCCTCAGCTAGTCTATTGTGCCGTGTTACCATGTTTCCCTGTCTATGTTCCAATACTCGCAACCGAGTGGGACTTAAGGGGTTATTTATCAGGGTGGTGTGGTGCTCTCCCCATCATGGAGGCACCCCGTTGGCAACAGGCTAGAGATATCTGGCTATCCCGTGTTTTGAGACTCGTAACTGAGGCTCCACGGACTCTTGTTTTGCATGTTTCCCTGAAAATAAGACAGTACCTTATATTACTTTTTGCTCAAAAACAGGCACTATGGGGGAGATTTGTCAAACTGGTGTAAAGAAGAATTGTCTTAGTTGCCCCTAGCAACCAATCAGATGCCACCTTTCATTTTCCAAAGAGTCTGTGAGGAATGAAAGGTGGAATCTGATTGGTTGCTAGGGGCAACTAAGACAATTCTACTTGACACCAGTTTGATAAATCTCCCCCTATGTCTTATTTTCGGGGTATGTCTCTTATTTTTCTCCCGCCGGCCGTGGGGTAAGAAATAAGACATCCCCCCCCCCCGGCCCTTCCTGGAATACTCACATCCTTGCAGGAGTGCATCAGCAGCGGGACAGACGGGTGGCGGCGTGCAGCGGGACAAGCACGGGTGTGCAGCGTTATGGACGGCGGCGTTGTGCGGCAGGACACGCGGCAGCGTGTGTTGGGACGTGCAGAGGAGGTGGAGGCCATGGACCAGGCTGCCTCAGGCTCCGGCTGTGAAGGTCCGCGAGGGGATTCCTGGGTGGCAAAGGGCAACCTTACTTTGGGGGGGGGGGGGGCCTTACTTTCAGGATTGCCCTAGTTTAGAGTAGGAGTGCCTTATTTTCGGAGGGGATGCCTTACTTTAGGCTAGCTGGTAGGGTAGTTGGGGTGTCTTAGGAGGGCATCTTATGGTCGGGGAAACATGGTATAATATACAGCTGTTGGCAGGGGCTTAATTAGAAATGACTGGGCTCCATAGCCAACTTTCGATCCCCCCTTCGACTGACCACAAACCTGTCAAGTGTAGTCATAACCTTTGACATTTCACTGCAAGGGCTCATCGGGGTATTTGTAGTACCAAAGAGGCCTGCTGGGTGCTCCAAATGGTGACAGCTCGGGGGGCCCAGTGTATTGCAGGAGTGGCCTACAGGGGCCCCATAGCAGCCCATTTGAGGATAAATAACGGCCATTATTTCATAATAATGAAAGTTATTGAACAATTGATGTCCGTCATCATGAAATAACGGCCAAAAAAGACGTAGTCTAAGACTGGGTCCACGCTGCTTTTTCCATCAGTTTCATCCATTGCTATCTATGAAACAAAGCCACAAATCCGGTTAAGGCTAAGTTCACACATTGTCCTTCGGTCAGTATTTGCAGCCATAATCAGGAGTGGAACCAACAGAGAAAAATTATAATGGAAAAATTTGCTGTTTCTGTGTTTTCAACTTGCTCAAAACCATTGGAAAATATACAGACTTCTACACCCAGAAATCCCTGTATGTGTTTGGTGATGGGTAGGGGTTGTCCGTTGCCAGGAAGGGAACCTATAAACATATGATTTAAAGGAAGCAGAATCTGACAAACAAAAAATATTTAATTGTTCGGTTGCTGACGTTGGATGCTGTATCGGGAATTTTTTTTACCTACATGTGATGTTTTTATCGTTTGAAGTTTGCTTACAGAGCTCTCCCTGTTATTCTTGGACGGACGCACTTGGACTGATTACGTGTGTCAACACACTGGAGATATTTGTGTATTCTGCACATGTGCTTTTATAATACCAGTTCCAGCATGCTGGGGGAAAAAAACTTCACTTACTGGCTAATAATGTGTTGTTCCCAGTGTTTACAATGTGAGAAGCTGGATGCAGGGAGAGCCGGATGGTGACTGACAGGGAGAACAAGACGTGTAGCCTGCATCACTGCCATCATCATGTATTCTCATACACATAGGAGAGTGAAATATGACATCTGCAAGCCTTTCAAGATTCCCCAATTGATTACAGCCTAAAAGGACAAAAAAACAGAACAAAAAGGACAAAGAAAGAACAAAAAAAAAAAAAAACACCAATGTTTTTTTTTTTAGGCCAGTTGTCAATTCTTCCTTTCAACAATGACATGCTTTGGATTATTAAAGGCACAAATTTAACCTATGTCCCTTTATCCTTTGGGATATCCTTGCAGTTATATCCTTGGTCTAATTGGGCAGTTTGGAGCACTGGGGGCGGGACTACCAGCCGGACCACTCTGTTGATATTCATTAGGCGGGGCTCTGGGGCAGCAGTCCCGCCCCCAATGCTCTAAACTGTCCAATTAGCCTAAGGATATAACTACAAACTAGATGGAAACTGCGGTGAGGATGAAGGTAAGAATCTTATCTTCATCCTCAGCTCCCTGTACACAAAGGGGAGATATATAACTTGATGAATCGAACGTGGCGATAGATTCCCTTTCAGCTGTATTAACTATTTATACCTTTTATGTGCTGGAATGTTGCAGACTGTCACCTGTCACCTCATTATAGTACTTTACAGTTAGGCTATGTTCACACAACGTAAGTTTTATATTGTTGTTACCAATTTACAAAAACAGCCATGATTAATTTAAAACTTACATTGTACTGCCTCTAGCGGCTGCAACGAAAACTGACATGTCGGTTTTGTGTGGCTGTTATTCATTGAATAGTGGCCGCACAACCCTGACAGGTTACACAATGGAAAGTGCAGTACCGGCCAGGATAATCTTCACTGACACCAACCGTTCTGTGACACAGCCAGTGTCTTACATAGTGTGAACCCAGCCTCAGGCTATGTTCAAACATATATTTTTATGAAAGGAACGGCCGTTCATATTGAAATGTGTTGCATTGAAGTCAATGCAAATAACAGCCATTGTTCACATAATGTATTGAACAATGTCAATTATTTCCGGACATTCTGCATTAATTTCAATTCTATTTTCAATGCAACAATGGCCGTTGTCTGTACCGTGTGTGAACATAGCCTAATATTGTAGTTGATAGTATTGGTCGTATTCCGCCTATTAGTACAATATTTTCTTATCGAGCTCCCAGGGAAAGCTCATATAATTTAATGGAAGCCTGTGCAGCTCACCAATAGCGAGCACACACTAAATACCTTATATTCCGTGCCAGCTCCTATTTTCTCTCCGTGCACAGTAGGATGGCAGGCGGCCATGTTGGCAGAGACATTACAGGAAAACACATTGGAGAAGAACATATATGGAAATACCTGAGCCGCTGAAGCAGAGACATTAGCAGATTTCCTTACTTGTAGATGGATTAGTAAGGGCTTCAGCAAAATGAAATGGATTTGACCCAAATCAAGTAGGCATGGAATATTATAGGGAAGGAAGAGGAGAACGGCTTTCCAAACTCTGTTCTGGCAAATTCTCCACTATATTAAAAAACTAGCACAAGTAGACATCCTGGAATATACCACAGAATGCTGTACAATTCATAGAATTTTGAGTTGTATAGAAAAACCTCATGACCACATATAACCACCATACTGTTATTTAGAAAAAGACTGTATGCAGACTAATCCCCCCCCCCCCCCCTTTATATAATGCCCGTGGATGGTACATACAAACTCCATACAGTCCATGATCGTGTCTTCAGCTGATTGTTTATTGAGGTGCAAACCTAAGATCATTGGGCACCGACCACACATCGTTACGTGGGGTAGCGGTGCACGGCGGGCGACCGACGATTTAAAAACATAATACTGTAACTTTACCCATCCAGGTCTTCTCCTGCGTTCCTTCTTCCTCACAGTCCCGCGCACAGCAGCAGCTTCGGAGCGGCCTGTCTGAGCTGACAGACTGCTCAGCCAATCACTGGCCGTGGTGGTCCTGGCCGGGATTATCGGGCCATGGAATAGCACCCTTACAGGTGACCCCTTTTTTATTTGTAGTTGTTCACAGTCCCTTTTGCAAGTCCATCTGGCCAGGCCACATGACTATTTATTTCAGCCATTATCTATCTCTGCAGAACCTTCCAGACATCTCAGAGCCCCCCCCCCCCCCCATACTCCAGCACCCTTGTTACCATTCCACGATCTATAGTGCCCCAAGCAGTAATAATGTCCCCTTGTTGCCCCACACAATAAAGTGGGTAGGTAGCTGGGTTGGAGGAAGGAGTAGGTAGCTAGATTTCTTTAGTAGCTAAAAAGGTCCCCCAGTATGTAGTTTCCCCCATTAGGTTGGTGTCCCAGTAGGTAGCTTCCCCAGTGTGTAATTTCCACATTATACAGGTTCCCCAGTAAGAAGTTTCCCCATATATACAGTAGGTGCACCAGTAGGTAGTTTCCCCATATATAGGTGCACCAGTTAGTAGTTTCCACAATATATAGAACCCCCCCCCCCCTAGGCAGTTTCCCCAGTATATAGGACCCAATTAAGTAATTTCCCCAGTACACATCCCCCCAGTAGGCAGTTTCTCCTTGTAGCTAGGCCCCTAGTAGGCAGTTTCCCCAGTTCAAAGGCCCCAGCAAGCAGTTTCTCTATTTAGCTAGGCCCCCAGTAAGTAGTTTCCCCAGTATTTAGGCCCAGGGTCGGACTGGGCCGCCGGGGGACCGGGGAAACCCGATTGCTGGCCCATACCTTCCCTTCCTTGCGATCACAAGCGTGCTGCTGCCGCCGCCCCGACGGGTGAGCAGCTGCTGGTCCCATGAGGGCGGGGATGGACAACATGGGGGGGGGGACAGATGGACAACATGAGGGGGGGGGAGATGGACAACATGAGGGGGCTATAGGGGGGAGATGGACAACATGAGGGGGGGGGGAGATGGACAACATGAGGGGGGGAGATGGACAACATGAGGGGGGAGAGATGGACAACATGAGGGGGGAGATGGACAACATGAGGGGGGGAGAGATGGACAACATGAGGGGGGGGGAGATGGACAACATGAGGGGGCTATAGGGGGGGATGGACAACATGAGGGGGCTATAGGGGGGAGATGGACAACATGAGGGGGCTATAGGGGGGAGATGGACAACATGAGGGGGCTATAGGGGGAGATGGACAACATGAGGGGGCTATAGGGGGAGATGGACAACATGAGGGGGCTATAGGGGGAGATGGACAACATGAGGGGGCTATAGGGGGGAGATGGACAACATGAGGGGACTATAGGGGGGAGATGGACAACATGAGGGGGCTATAGGGGGAGATGGACAACATGAGGGGGCTATAGGGGGGAGATGGACAACATGAGGGGGCTATAGGGGGGATGGACAACATGAGGGGGCTATAGGGGGGATGGACAACATGAGGGGGCTATAGGGGGAGATGGACAACATGACGGGGCTATAGGGGGGAATGGAAAACATGAGAGGGCTATAGGGGGGGTGGACAACATGAGAAGGCTATGGGGGGATGGACAACATGAGGGGGCTATAGGGGGCAATGGACAACACGAGGGGGCTATTACGGAGGAATAGACAACATGAGGGGGCTATATGGGGTGAATGGACAACATAAGGAGGATATCTATATTGAAGGACAACTTGAGGGGGCTATATATATGGGGATGGACAGCATAAGGCGGGTACCTATATGGGGGATGGACAATATGGCGTGCCATTTATAAGGGGGACAACACAGGGGGGACCATATACTGTAAGGGATATATATAGATATATATATAGAGAGAGTGAGGGCGTACAGGGGCCAATACAGATGTGCAGTTTGTAGAGAGATGAGGATGGTGATATAGTGAGGAGCCTAATATGTTTCTCTGGCAGATTCTGTGGATTCGTGGCTCGGAGAAGTTCTCATAATGGCCCAGGGCAGAAGAAGATGAAAAGGTAAGATCTCTGATCAGAGAAGACGTCCCCTGTGAGTCACCTGATATATTTAAACTGTAATGTATATGGTGTATACAATCTGTGCAGAGCTGCGTCTGCCTCTATATGACTGGATGAGGTGATGGTGATCTGTGTACAGTGAATCTTATTCAGTAGCAGCAGTGGTGTTAGTCAGTATGTGGTGGTGTTAGTCAGTATGTGGTGGTATTAGTCAGTAGCAGTGGTGGCGTTAGTCAGTATGTGGTGGTATTAGTCAGTATGTGGTGGTATTTGTTGCTTGTAATCCGGTACTTTGTTTTATTGGTCTTACTATACTAGATTTGGTCAGTAACAATATAGTGATGGTATTGGTTGTGGTGTGGCGGTAATATTTTCCCCTTGTATACTCGTATTACTGGTATTATTGGTAATATTGGTATACAGGATTTGGTCAGTAACAGTATGGCGGTAATATGTATGGTGATAATATTTCCCTCCTATATACTGGTATTATTGGTAAAATCAGTCTCAGTATACAGGATCTGGTCAGTAACAGTATGGCGGTAATATGTGTGGGGAGATTTGCTCTTTATATACTGGTGTTATTGGTAGCTGTGTGATTTTTGTATCTAAGTATACAGCGTTATCATGCAAAGAAAATTGTCTTATAGCCAATTACACCGGCCAATTATAGGTAGCAAGCGCTCCTAGGAAGCCCCATGTAAAAGTGTCAGAGACCAGCTGACAAGCAAATGCCCGATAGTCGGCTGATTTGATCTTTTGTGCGGCTGTAAAAATCATTGCTGTAGGCCGCACATCTCTATGTATTCCTGCCCTGCTGATTAGCAATCGTTTGCAGCCCCATACTGCCCCATATCACACCGTGTTTATGTACCCTTATTAATGTTACCATGGATAAGTATGGTGGCTGAAGGGTGGGCCCCAAGAATGATTTCCCCCGGTGGGCCAAGGCACTCCAGTCCGACACTGCTTAGGCCCAGTAGGTTTCCTCTAATTATGGGCCCCAGTATGTAATGTTCCCCTTCAGAAGCCCCCATAGGCAAGTTCCCCCTGTACATAGGCCCCCAATAGGTAGTTTTCACTTATATATAGGCCCTACTAGGTAGTTTCCCCATGTAGATAGTCCTCAGTTGGTAGTTTTCCCCTGTAGATAGGCCCCCAGTAGGTAGGTTAGGCCTAAATATAGGCCCTATCACTGAGATTATAATACTCACCTTGGCTCCCTTGCAGTTAGTCAGTCAGTGTTCTCTTTTCCATCTTCATTGTTGTAAGCAGCTTTATGCCTGCAGCCACTGGAGGCAGATAGCAACTCCTCCCTCAAGATGCACACATATTAGCATAATTTTACATATGTATGGTGTCCCACCACGGGTGTTTCTAGTTTGGACACGTATCGTAAAAGCCCTGTATGTGCATTCTCAGTTTTTACCACAAGATGTCACTGTATATATTTATGTATAGTGCACAGCTGTAGTAAGCCAAGGGTTATTATTGTGTTTTGTGATTCTATACACCAATGAGAAGTGCTGTTCTTTTTCTACCTATCTCTACCCTCTTTTCTTCTATACACTCTCTTTTCCACCACTTACAGGAGCTGTTGCATACACCCTGTTGGAAGTAGTCACATAGGGAGAGGAAGTGTAGGTCCTTTTAGTCAGTTCTTTTCTGATTCTCAGTGGAGCAAGACACACAGATCAGACATCCCTGCTGAACTGAGCCAGGAGCCTTGCTGTGCCAGGTTCCCTGTCCGGGACAGACCAGCTGTGGTGTTAGGACACACATATGGAGAACACAGAGTCTTACTTTCTTAAAGCAACACTTATACTTAAGATGCAGTGCTAAACACTAAAGAGAGGACAAGTCAGAGAACACCTCAACCCACGCCGTGAACATATCTAAACAGTGCAGAACAGTATCCTAAACTGAGAAACTGATCTGGATAGAGCAAAGCAGCCATAGTCAAGGCCAACGTACTCTATCTCACAAAGCAGGTGACACCAGGACACACTTGGACACTTTGCTCAACTCAGGTAACCAAGACTGGGGCTTGTGTCACCCATATAATGACAGCTTTAACTTTGGCTGTCCAGGCATGATGGGAGTTGTAGTTTTGCAATAGCTGGAGAGCCAAGGTTCTCTAACCCTGGTCTAACCAATGTAAAAAATCCTTTCAATCTGTGATGTGATATTTCCTTCCTCTTAATAAAGTGATTGTATATTGCACTTGGTGCAAAAATAATATTCTATTGTGTCTTTGTATGCAAAGCTACAATGTCAGTATCTGGCAACATTGTAGCCAACTGTGTCCTGCCAGAATCCCGGCCTTGTTCTGCCACTATACCATGGTATCCTAACAATGCCTGATATAATTATCTCTCTATGTAAAAAGCCCATAAGCTGTTACTGAAAGGGAGAATGTCTCCTTGTAGTCAGCAGCGACAGATCATTAGAATATTTTGGAATGTATATGAAGAGAATAAAAGCAACGCAGCCGCATTCAGAGAGAAGGTCAGCGTATAGAGTGTAACCCTGTCTGTCCATCCTGAAGCTCATATAGATTGTGGAATCTGCATACCCTGGGCCCATGCCAGCTCTTGTATTTGTGCCAGCTGGCGGCAGAACATGGGCGATCCTGTAACTAGAACAGATAGATAGTGCGGAGATTTTGTTGAAACTTTCATAAAAGCTGAATATTATGTAGATATATTGCGGACGTGTTAGTTTTACCGATCAGGGCATTGTGCACGTTGTTGTTCGGTGACAGGTGGTGTCGGCTGACCTTTCATCAGCATTGCTTGGTAAAAATAGCCTAAGCTAATGTTTTCTTTATTATTATTGGTAACAAACGTCACACCGACTACTGTTCTTGTGCAGCAAAGCAGTCCGGTTGCCGTTGGCCGGGGTAGCTTTGGTAGTGTTGTGGGCTCTGTCCAAAGTAGCTGTGTACTCTGCCGCGATAGCGTAGTAAAGAACGAAAGAAGAAGATAATCATACTCACGTATAGATAACTTGGATCTGACCTCCTTATACCCTATAGTGTCAGGATACCCGTCCTGCTAGGGTAGTACAAGGTCCCAGGTCCCTGGGTTGAGCAGACTTCCCAGACTTTCCCAGAATAGCCATGCGTTGCAGTAGGATACGTAGGCTAACTGTAGCTTTGTCTTACTGGGACATTCTTCCCCCTGAGGGGTCTAGCTCTGCATGCTAGCAGTGGTGATAGGCTTAAGAAAATGTCTCTCACACTGGGTCCCTGTCTCTCCCACACTCCTGACAAAAGACTCCTCCAAGGGTCCTGACCGGAGCTGCCGCAGGAGATGTCTCTGTGTGTTGCTCTCTCTAACAGAATTGACTAGAGACCTCCTCCCACCAGGAACTAACTTCCCTTTTATAGGGGCAAAACAAACCTCCTAGTGACTGGGGGGAGGGCTGTGTGTGCAAATAAGGAAGGAGGAGATAGTACAGAAAAGGAGGGAAAACAGGCCTGTGATAGGAGGAAAACAAACATGTGACAAACAGCAGTTCACCCAATGCTTCCTTCAGCCGTGCTCAATATAATACATACAATAAATACAGCAGCGACTCCTAGTGGGGAAAACACAGAATACATTGTTAATACATCCCACTGTGGAAACCTGAGTGAGTTACTTTGCCCAGGTGCATAAAAACTTAGCGGCACACCTGTGCTGGGACACTACATCTGTGCTGGGACACTACACCTGTGCTGGGACACTACATCTGTGCTGGGACACTACACCTGTGCTGGGACACTACACCTGTGCTGGGACACTACAGTTGCATATGGATAATTTACCGCAATAACTTTGTTGTGATCTTCATTCATATTTAAAATTTTTGAACGCTGTCAGAAATAATACGCTTGAATTGCTCCATCTGGTAAATACGGCTCGCTGCCGTTCCAGTGGACAAATCCCATGGAGACAGTTTTTTGCCAATATCTATTAGTAGTTCCTGCTTGGAAGGATAATATATTAGTTTGTGTGGACTATAGGAAAGTTGTGTTCCACAAAGAATTAATATCTACCAGGTCTAATGAAGGAAACTGAGAATCTGAGAGTCATAGAAAGTATATAATACATGTATATGGAAACTCAATGGCTATTAAAGGGGGACTCCGAAAAAAAAATTTTCTTTCAAATCAACTGGTTTCAGAAAGTTTCTATGTGCAGATCATCGGTAACACTGGACAATGCTATGCCTATGGCATTACAATGATTAGTGTATGCTATCTAAAGATTGCAAGTAAAGGTCCAATAGGGAGACTTAAAAAGTGTTTAAAAAAAAGTATTTTTAAAAATACCAGGAAACCCCTCCCCCAATAAAACTTAAAATCAGCCCCCCCCCCATCCCATTATACAAATAAAACATAAAAATAAATAAATAAACATATGTACAGTGGTGTGCGTAATTATCCGTAATTATCAACTTACATTATAAAAAAATGCATGTTTTTTTCGCATACACAGAAATGTGTACGCTAAAAAAAAACGTTTTAGAACTTACATCTCCTATATTTGTCTGGAATTCCGGCATAGATGCCCCATGTAACTATATGGGGGCTTCCAGAATTCTGGACAGCTCCAGATGTACATCCAGAAATTGTCCAGAGCAGGAGAGGTTTTCTATGGGGATTTGCTGCTGCTCTGGACAGTTCCTGCTATGGACAGAGGTGGCAGCAAAGAGCACTGTGTCAGACTGGAAAGAAACAACACTTCCTGCAAGGCATACGTCAGTTGATAAGTACTGGAAGACTGGAGATTTTTAAACAGAAGTAAATTACAAAATCTATAGAACTTTTTGAAACCAGTTTATCTAAAAGAAAAAGATTTTTGTCCAGAGTACCCCTTTAATAATAATTCCTTTTACTGTTTGAGTATAGCTGTTAAAGGGGTTATCCAGCGCTACAAAAACATGGCCACTTTTCCCCGCTCTCTTGTCTCCAGTTCAGGTGTGGTTTGCAATTAGGCTCTATTTACTTCAATGAAACCAATGGAGTTCCAAACCCCACCCAATCTGGAGACAAGAGAGGGGAAAAAGTGGCCATGTTTTTGTAGCGCTGGATAACCCCTTTAAATTTTCAGGCAACAGAACAATGTTGATTAAAAAAAAAAATTGCAGCTGTGTAGGTCTGTGTAGGTTTTACCATCTCAGAGTCATAATAGCGTCTGCTAGACATAATATAAAACAAAAGGTGTGCTTAATATGTTAGAGAATAAAAGCCGCAGCTCGGATCCAGAGCCCGACCAGTGAAAAGCGATAATCGTGATGGGAATCAGATGAAACTGGGAGAAGTTTTAAACATCTGAAATGTTTCCTTTTTCCTTTTTGCGATTGGGCCAAATCTCTCGGCGTATCTGAGGCTTCACAGCGCAGCTCAGAACCCTCCGTCCAGCTCTCCGATGCTCCTCTAAGCTCTTTAGCAGTTAATGTTTTTGGAAATTTGAGAGTCTTTTTATGGGTTGGAACGGCTCACAATATGCAGTATTGTGTTTTTAACTGGAACTGGAGTTCTATTTAAAGTATGGCCCATTGAAGGGTGAAATATCAGCACTATTTCCTAAATAGCCGGAGTGTATTAAGAATGGAAAGATTCCACAGTAAATTGGAGATAGATTGGCCAAACTTATCAGAGGTTCAGTCACAGGACAATCCTCTTTGAGCTTACTTAAAGGGGTACTCCAGCATTTTTTTTTCTTTCAAATCAACCGGTTTTAAAAAGTTGAACAGATCTGTAATTTACTTTTATTAAAAAATCTCAAGTCTTCCAATACTTATCAGCTGCTGTATGTCCTGCAGGAAGTGGTATATTCTTTCCTGTCTGACACAGTGCTCTCTGCTGCCACCTCTGTCCATGTGCTCCGGAGCGGAGTGCGCTTTATAGGAGGTGGGAGCCAGCTGCAGTGAGCAGCCGACAGGCTGCAGCGTGTCATTAACCCCTTAAACTTAACGATCGGGATCCCCACAGTGTGCCTGCGGGGGTCCCGATCGTTGTAACGGACTGCTGGAGGTCTCTCACCTGCCTATGTGCGGTCCGAACGGTGATCTGCTCACTGAGCCTGCACAGGCAGGCTCAGTGAGCAGGTCGCCTATCACACTGATCAATGCTATGCCTATGGCATAGCAATGATTAGTGTGAATAATGTAATAAATGAATGTAACAGTCCCCCAAAGGGACTTAAAATGTAAAAAAAAAGTAAAAATCATTATTACTCTACCCCAAAACCCCTCCCCCAATAAAAGTTAAACTCACCCCCCTTCCCCATTATATAAATAAAACACATAAAAATAAATAAGCATATAATATACCGTAGCGTGCGTAATTGTCCGATCTATTAAAATATAACAAGCTTCATCGCTAACGGTAAACGGCATAAACGAAAAGAGGGAAAAAAGCGCCAGGATTACCAATTTTTTGTTACATTATATATATAAAAAAAGTTAATAAAAAAGTGATCAAAACGTCCGATCTTCACAAATATGGTATTATTGAAACTAGAGATCATGGCGGAAAAAATGACGCCCCATACAGCCCCATAGGTGTAAAAATAAAACCGTTATAAGCATCACAATAGGCCCATTTTATTAATAACTAATTGGGGAAAAAAGGATTTGATTAAAAAAATATATATATAACATTAGAGAATCTGTGTAACCTGCATATGGTTGTGTTCAGACTGACCTATAAAATAATAGTATCATGTCGCTGTTACCATATAGTGCATTACGTAGACACAGGAACCCCCCAAACGTTACCATATTGCATTCTTTTTTACGATTTCACCTATTTATATCTTCATAAATAATATATTTGGGATTCCATCATACATGTTATGGTAAAATGAATGACGCCATTACACAGTACAACTATTCCTGTAACAAACAAGCACTTACATGGCCTTGTAGATACAAAACTGAGAGTGCTGGAGCTCTTAGAAGGGGAGGAGGGAAAACGAAAGCGCAAAGATCAAAATTTGCGCGGTCCACTGGGTCATTTTGGGCCTGGTCCTCAAAGGGTTAAAGGGGTTGTCTAGGGAATTTTTCTTTTATAACTGCCTGGTCAGCCACACACATTACGATGCTCACTCACCAGAGATCCCAGACTGTTTTGGCAGTGAAGGGGTTAAACGAAGCCGATTTCTTGCCTTTACTCCCTCAGAAAGCTTTCCATTAATGGGGGTCCAGATATAATAAAGCCGCTATGTGTTTCCAAACAATACGTCGATTACTGGCGTTTTCTGCCAATGTGCCGATTCCGAGCGTCAGCATGGAAACGTCTGTTGAATGTGATAGCTCACCTTACATTGACTTCTGTGGTTATGACTGTGTACACTTCTATGGAATACTACTTTATTTTTTTTTTATTTTTTTTTTATTTAATTTTTTTACCCATTCATTTTCTCTCCAGTGTGTTGTCATGTGATACATTTTCATTGTTGTATTTTGGAAAATATCGCTGATTTGAAAAAAAAAAATCATTGAAGCAATGTAGCCCAGCATAGGAGGAGAGCATGGTCTCCAGGGCACGCCTAGTGCTGACATGTAAGAGGATAACCCTTACGGCTGGTGTGGAGGCATCTGTGGCTGTGCTGGTGGCACTGACGTACGAGTGGGAGTATTGTTCACCAATTTTTATTTAAAAAATTTTTTTCAAATCAGCTGGTGTCAGAAAGTGCCAGAGATTTGTAATTTACTTCTATTAAAAAATCTCAAGTCTTCCAGTACTTATCAGCTGCTGTATGTCCTGCAGGAAGTGGCGTATCCTCTCCAGTCTGACACAGTGCTCTCTGCTGCCACTTCTGTCCATGTCAGGAACTGTTCAGAGCAGTAGCAAATCCCCATAGAAAACCTCTCCTGCTCTCCAGACTGGAAAGAATACACCACTTCCTGCAGGACATACAGCAGCTAATAAGTACTGCTTTCTAATAGAAGTAAATTATCTCTGGCACTTTCTGTCAACAGTTTATTTAAAAACAAAATTGTTGAATGACTTTATTGGAGTCAACAGACCAAATTTACTAAAATTCAGCCAATCAGTGACTGAGGAGTTAGTGGGTGGCTCCTGTGCGGCTGTGACATCACAGGAACAGGAAATACAGGAGACCAGCAGCAGACTGGGAGAGGTGGTGATGCAGCTGCAGAGGCACCGGGAAGGGTAAGTATAACTTATTATGTTTGGGTTTTTTGCCCTGGCTACCCCTTTAATTATTGTGTCTCGCAATTCTGGTGCATTTCAGGACACAATTCTGGTGCAGCAGCCTCTGCCCCATCATGGAATGTAAGTATCTGTAACATAAGTGGGCATCTGTGGTAGGCATTGTAGGTGGGCATCTGTGGTAGGCATTGTAGATGGGCATCTGTGGTAGGCATTGTAGGAGGGCATCTATGGTAGACATTGTAGGTGGGCATCCGTGGTAGGCATTGTAGGTGGGCATCTGTGGTGGGCATCTGTGGTAGGCATTGTAGGTGGGCATCTGTGGTGGGCATCTGTGGTAGGCATTGTAGGTGGGCATCTGTGGTAGACATTGTAGGTGGGCATCTGTGGTAGGCATTGTAGGTGGGCATCTGTGGTGGGCATCTGTGGTAGGCATTGTAGGTGGGCATCTGTGGTGGGCATTGTAGGTGGGCATCTGTGGTAGGCATTGTAGATGGGCATCTGTGGTAGGCATTGTAGATGGGCATCTGTGGTAGGCATTGTAGGTGGGCATCTGTGGTAGGCATTGTAGATGGGCATCTGTGGTAGGCATTGTAGATGGGCATCTGTGGTAGGCATTGTAGGTGGGCGTTTGTGGTAGGCATTGTAGATGGGCGTTTGTGGTAGGCATTGTAGGTGGGCATCTTTGGTAGCCATTGTAGATGGACATCTGTGGTAGGCATTGTAGATGGGCATCTGTGGTAGGCATTGTAGGTGGGCATCTGTGGTAGGCATTGTAAGTGGGCATCTGTGGTAGTCATTGTAGATGGGCGTTTGTGGTAGGCATTGTAGATGGGCATCTGTGGTAGGCATTGTAGATGGGCGTTTGTGGTAGGCACTGTAGGTGGGCATTTGTGGTAGGCACTGTAGGTGGGTATTTGTGGTAGGCATTGTAGGTGGGCATTTGTGGTAGGCATTGTAGGTGGGCATTTGTGATAGGCATTGTAGATGGGCATCTGTGGTAGCCATTGTAGGTGGGTATTTGTGGTAGGCATTGTAGATGGGCATCTGTGGTAGGCATTGAAGATGGGCGTTTGTGGTAGGCATTGTAGATGGGCATCTGTGGTAGGCATTGTAAGTGGGCATCTGTGGTAGGCATTGTAGATGGGCGTTTGTGGTAGGCATTGTAGATGGGCATCTGTGGTAGGCATTGTAGGTGGGTATTTGTGGTAGGCATTGTAGGTGGGCATCTGTGGTAGGCATTGTAGATGGGCATCTGTGGTAGCCATTGTAGGTGGGTATTTGTGGTAGGCATTGTAGGTGGGTATTTGTGGTAGGAGTGCCTATTTGTGGTAGGCATTGTAGGTGGGCGTTTGTGGTAGGCATTGTAGGTGGGCATTTGTGGTAGGCATTGTAGATGGGCATCTGTGGTAGCCATTGTAGGTGGGTATTTGTGGTAGGCATTGTAGGTGGGCATTTGTGGTAGGCACTGTAGGTGGGTATTTGTGGTAGGCATTGTAGATGGGCGTTTGTGGTAGGCACTGTAGGTGGGTATTTGTGGTAGGCATTGTAGGTGGGCGTTTGTGGTAGGCATTGTAGATGGGCATCTGTGGTAGGCATTGTAGATGGGCGTTTGTGGTAGGCATTGTAGGTGGGCGTTTGTGGTAGGCATTGTAGGTGGCAACGTGACAGCACGGCAGCTGTGGAGGAACAGAAGAAGCTGACTATTGCATGTTTATTATTTTTATATAACCCACATTTTTATTTTTTCTCTAAAATCCCGCCCCACTGAGTCTAATTAGAAAATTTTTCAAAGTTTGTTTTTAGGTAATAAAAGTAATAACACTAATATGTCAAATATTGTAACATAGAAACCAGTGATATCCAGGATTATCTCCGTGTATACAATTAACTACGACATTCTCTGATAATTTTGCGTAAGTTTTCCAATTCCACAATGGTCTGATCATTGGATTTCCAGCTTCCACCATGTCACGTATCTCATTCTCACCATGAAGCAGCTGTATTTCATTTTTCCTCTTTACAACTCATTAGAAGATATGTGAAGACATAAAGCAGGCAGCCTTGTCTCCGTATAACAGACTATGGCTAGTCAACATGAGATATCCAGAGGTTGAACTGAAGTTCTTTATATACAGGAGTACCGTATATACCGTAGGCCTCGTCTTCCTCAGTCAGGACTATTACATGAAAAACAGAAAGTTTCCATAGCCGATAAGTAAATCAGTGTTGCTTCAATGTCTGGCTATTCATGCTGACGAGACGTGTTCTACGAGACGAGACTGATTACTTTAAGAATAAATTGTCGGTCATCATCTCCATGAATTGCCTATTAGATTGTTTACACAACCAGGCAGCCATTCATCACGTTATCGACTATTTCACAACGCACTACGATAGTCTCCATCCATGCTGTAGTACGCTGCATTATTCATGTATATTTTTACCATATTATGTATAGTACAATAAGTATAGCAGTATATAGGTTAAACTGGAACCAAGTGATAGCAACACAATGAAAATTCCATCAAACAAACATATGTGTTCACCAGAGATGAGCGAACAAAACTTCCCAAACCAAGATTCGGTATGAACTTTGCAAACAGTTTAGTTCGGTACCAAGTTGCAAAGTTGGGAAATATGGTTGCTCACATATATAAAAAAAAAAAAAAAGTTTATTACTTACCTGTCCACGCTCTTCTGGTGTCTTTCTCTGGGCCTCCAGTGTCTCCAGCCACCTCCAGCCCATTCAGCCAATCATTGGTTAAGATGGGACAGCGGGAGGCAAGGGTGACAGCCCGCTCAGCCAATCACTGACTATGGCACTGTGCAGTCTCAGGGAGTGAAACCAGAGAATAAGGACACAGAGGGAGCGCAGACAGGTAAGTATTGATGAGCAGATTTTTGTTGAACCGTACTAGCTGTTTCAGGGCGGTTTGTTTCCGATGAACCAAAACTTCACGTTAAAGTTCAACGAACCCGCCGAACCAAATTGTTTAAAAGTTCGATTATCTCTAGTGTTCATCATCACTAATGGTCACTTTTAGGCTAAGTTTACACAACGTAAATTTTGGCAATTTGCAACAACGGCCGTGATTAATAGAAAATTTACGTTGCACTGCAGTCAATGGGATCGAGGCCGGAGCATATACACATAGTATACATTCTGTCCAGGATCCCTAGCAGCCGCAGCAAAAGCTGACATGTCGGTTTTGTGCGGCTGCTATTTATTGAATAGCAGCTGGACAACACTGACAACTCACACAATGGAGAGTGCAGCTCTGGCCGCTCTTCCCATTGTGTGCTATGGTGAATTGGGATGCGGGCACACATGGATGCACCCGCATCCCAATTCAGCACAAATGACATTTATCCGGCCAGTACTGTAGTACCGGCCAGGATGATCTTTACTGACACTGGCTGTTCTCAGTCTCACACTGTGTGAACCCGGCCCTAGAGATAAGCAAATCAACCGTTTAATCGAAGATCAAACTTTTCTTGATTGGCAATCGGCTCATCAGCCTGCTTCCTTTCAACTCTGCTCCACTCCACCCCGGGCGCCTGGAAAAGCTTGATCCAGTCCTGGGAAACTTCTCCCAGCTTCCTAGTACCGGATTCCCCACACCTGGAGAAGCAGGGAGCGGGACAGTTTTTTCTCTTATTTCTCAGGCAGTGCAAAGGGAAAATCTCTGGTCCACAAGGCGATTGCCCCTTTCAGGAACATACTCCAGGTTCCAGCACTCTGCCCATACTAATAACCTCTTGTTTTGTTCCATCAAATTTATGGTGGAACAGGGAACAGGGTTAAAATAGTGTACATTCCCCATACTGCTATAGAGAGAATCTGGCGGGGAGACTAATGACATAAAATGCAATGTAATCCCAGGCTAAATAGCAGTGCAAACTGTTGGCAACTCAAAACACCTTGCTTGTTAGCAGAATTTCAGAACATTACAGGCGTGTACTGTACCAAGTAAAACAGAGAAAAGTACAATTAAACTTGGTCCATAAGACCTACCCAGACTGTTCTCCTTAGTTTTGTCAGTTCCAGCATTTTTATGGGTAAGCCTTGCTAGGAATAGTAGCCCTGTAATTATTCCCACAGCTCCTCATAATATACAGGTCATGTTCCAGCGCCGTATAGGACATTCTTTTCCTCTCGCTTTCTGCACAAACTCCCCTCTGCTCCCTTGTCGCCTACGCTATATGGACAATAGAACTGGCACACCGCAATCACTGAATGCCGTCCCATTGCCACAGGTGTAATAAATCCAGACCCTAACTATGCAGTCTGCCCTACGACTCGAACGATAATCGTAAACGCAGCAAACGATCAAACGACATTGATCGCTCGCAAAAAAATTGCAGATCGTTCCGTGTGAACAGTCGTTTGCCGATTTAACCAATGTGTGAGATAGGCTTTAAGCGATCGCAAAACGAATTTCCGTACGATATATCGTTATATCTAAACGCTGATCGTTATGAAAAAAAAACGTTACTCCGACATCGTTAATCGTACGATCGGGCCAATTATCGTTTCGTGTAAACACAGCATAAAAGTATGGGTTATTCTAAAGAGCTCATTGAATTCCAGCATGGTGCTCTAATAAGCTGCCGTAGATGCAACAAGTCAATTTGTGATCTTCTTCCCTCCTAAATCTTCTGAAATTTGCTGTGACTGCTATTAAAGGAGAAGTCTGGCCACTTTTAAAATCCGGCAACCGGCAGGGGAAAATTTGATAACAAGTAGAAACTTACCTCTTCCCGTGCTCGCGGTGAGCAGCAGGATCAGCCTCAAGACCCCCGTCAGATGGAATTTTCCCCCCGAGTTGTGAGTGATGAAAATGTTCCTATTTCTTTTCAAATTCCCCCCTGCCCCTTTCCAGCTGCCAGATTTTAAAAATGGCTGGACTTCTCCTTTAATGAAAAGTGGTAGTGTGGTGTCCCACTGTTAAGTGCCTTAGGTACCTGTCGTAAAGTCCTCACTCCAGGTTAAGTGGTGATAAAGGTAGTATTCTGTAGTTTCACCACTAGGTGTCAGTGTTACTTCTAAGCCTTGTTATTTCATGCACAGCTAAAGTTAGCAATGGGTTACTGTTTTATGTGTACCATGTGTTCTGTGCTAGCCTATAGGATATGCTCTTTCCTCTTCTGCCTATCCCTGCTCTCCAAACACACACCACCCAGTAGGAAGCGTTAGTTAGATCTGTGAGGAAGCAGTTCAGTTCAGTGCAGTCTAGTCTAAGACACGATTATGGTCAGATGCAGCTAAAGAAATCACCGACGTATGAGGACCACTTAGGACTAACTAATACTTAACTTTTAATAATACATTAAAAATTGGTACAGCAAAAAGATCCACACTAACAACAAAAAGACATACACTAATGTGCTATATGTACAGTGAGGTAACCTAAAGGGCCAATGCAATCATGGGGGAGATATCCCACGTTACGAAAGGGATACTAATACTTAGGGACTAACGGCCAGGTGCCAGAACACCTAAGATACAATTAAAGAGCAGGGAGAAAAGGAGAGGAGAGTAGTGGTGCACCCTGCTCTCTGCCCTAATAACCTCTTGCCCTGCCTTTTGGGGAGCCCACCTCCTTAATAGGGTGGCCCCAACCACGGTGACAGTCCCTTCCTTATTGCACGTGCCCAGCAGGAAACAAGAAGCACAGAAGACAGAAAAGAGTGAAAAAAACGGTGTAAACTCAAAACCACCTTAAAAACAACCAGCAAGAAATATCATATTATATACACAGTACCTATTATATAGGCTGTGCTTGTTCCTACACAGCGCCTGAATAGAAGCTGTGTTTGTTCCTTGGGGGCTGCTTGCCGCAGTGTGTTAGCATAGCCTGGCTGTGTTTGGATACGCACTTTTGCAGCTTCCATTGGAGCCAAAGCAATATCTGCAAAAAACTCAGCACTGGCAGATGCAGCCAGGTACAGGGATGTCCGCCACATATAGGCATTTTCCTCTCCAAGCATGTTGGAATACAAGACTTTGAAAACTTCATAGAATCCAAACTTGCATAAACCCTGCATTGAATAGCCAATGAAGGTAGGGGCCCATCCTTTAGCAAGGCCACGAACGCCATCTTCCTTGAGCGTTACAGAAAAGCCATTGAAAATACTCTTGTACTTTTGAGGATCCACCTGAATGCGGCATTTTACCAGATCCAAAGGTACAACTGCAGTGTGAGTTAAACCACAACTTAGGATGCCGCCAAAGCCACACATTGCATAAAACTGTGCAGAACCATATTCACAACTGTATTCTCCTTCTAGAGCAGCAGCTGCAGCAAGACGGCGAACTGGCTGGACCTGGGAGGTGCAGCTCTTCCTTGAAGTTACATTTTCCTGTCCCAAGTAGAAATGTGGAGCATTGAACGGGTTCCCCCGAGCTACCTGGGCGACGGTGGAATACATGCTGGCAGCTAGAAGATGGCGCTCACTCGGCCGACCCCGGCTAACCTGATGCAGCTAAAGAAACTAAGGGGGAGATTTATCAAACATGGTGTAAAGTGAAACTGTCTCAGTTGCCCCTAGCAACCAATCAGATTCCACCTTTCATTCCTCACATCAGATTCCACCTTTCATTCTTTGGAAAATGAAAGGTGAAATCGGATTGGTTGCTAGGGGCAACTGAGCCAGTTCTACTTTACACCAGTTTGATAAATCTCCCCCCTTAGTTCTTTCAGTACTCCTACTATATCTACAATGCAGTGCTAAACACTACAAGAGGGAGAAGAGTCTGGGAACATCCTAGCCCACGTCGTGAACGAATCTAAAGGTGCAGGGCAGTATCCTGATACACAAGAGGAACTAGCCTGGATAGGACAAAGCTATCAGAGGGTCTACGTATCCTATCTCGCAGTGCAGGTAACTGGGACGCCTCGGGAACTTGGCTTCAGCCAGTTAACCGCTCCTGTCACCGCTTACATCTCTCCCCGCTCCTGTCACGGCTCCCGTCTCTCCCCGCTCCTGTCACCGCTTACATCTCTCCCCGCTCCTGTCACGGCTCCCGTCTCTCCCCGCTCCTGTCACCGGTCCTATCTCTCCTCGCTCCTGTCACCGCTTCCGTCTATCCCCGCTCCTGTGACCGCTGCCATCTCTTTCTGCTCCTGTCACCACTCCTGTCCCTCTCCGCTCCTGTCACTGATCCCATCTGTCCCCGCTCCTGTCACCGGTCCTGTCTGTCCCCACACCTGTCACCGCTCCGTATCTCCCCGCTCCTTTCACCGCTACTGTCTCCCCCCACTCCTGTCACCGCTCCCGTCTCTAACCGCTCCCGTCTCTCCCCGCTCCCGTCACCGCTCCCGTCTCTCCCCGCTCCCGACACTGCTCCCGTCTCTCCCTGCTCCTGTCACCGCTCCTGTCTCCCCCCGCTCCTGTCTCTAACCGCTCCTGTCTCCCACCGCTCCTGTCACCGCTCCCTTCTCTCCCCGCTCCCGTCTCTCCCCGCTACCGTCACCGCTCCCGTCTCTCCCCGCTCCTGTCACCGCTCCTGTCTCTCCTGGCTCCTGTCACTGCTCCTGTCTCTTCCCACTCCTTTCACCGCTCCCGTCTCTCCCCGCTACTTTCACCGCCCCTGTCTCCCCCCGCTCCTGTCACCGCTCCCGTCTCTAACCGCTCCTGTCACCGCTCCCGTCTCTCACTGCTCCTGTCACCGCTCCCTTCTCTCCCCGCTCCTGTCTCTCCCTGCTCCCATCTCCCGTCACCACTCCCATCTCTCCCCGTTCCTGTCACCGCTCCTGTCTCTTCCCACTCCTGTTACCGCTCCCGTCTCTCCCCGCTCCTTTCACCGCTCCTGTCTTCCCCCGCTCCCATCTCTCACCGCTCCTGCCACCGCTCCCTTTCACTCCCCGCTCCTGTTTCTCCCTGCTCCCGTCACCGATCCCGTCTCTCCCTGCTCCTGTCACCGCTCCTGTCTCTCTCTGCTCCTGTCACCGCTCCTGTCTCTCTCCGCTCCTGTCACCGCTCTCGTCTCTCCCCACTCCGGTCACCACTCCCGTCTCACCCCGCACCTGCCACCACTCCCATCTCTTCCCGCTCCTGTCACCGCTCCCATCTCTCCCCGCTCCTGTCACCGCTCCCGTCTCTCCCCGCTCCTGTCACCGCTCCTTTCTCTCCCCGCTCCTGTCACTGCTCCCATCTCTTCCTGCTCCTGTCACCACTCCCGTCTCTCCCCGCTCCTGTCACCGCTCCCATCTCTCCCCGCTCCTGTCACCACTCCCGTCTCTCCCCGCTCCTGTCACCGCTCCCATCTCTCCCCGCTCCTGTCACCACTCCAGTCTCTCCCCTCTCCTGTCACCGCTCCCGTCTGTTGGTGCTTGTAGTGGACACGGAATTTCAGCATTCTCGTGTCTGGCTTTAATTTTTACTTTAACACTTTCCTATTCATTCCCGGTGTGCGATACAGCAGTGGAAACGCTCCTTCCTCCGCAGGGTCACTGAGATTTGTACAGATCCATGTATTCTGATAAGGAATTCGGGAATAATGGCTGATTCTCTCCATGGAGAAATAGAGCGGCTATCTGCACTGAAGCAACATTTCTGCCTGACTGCGTTAATTTATGTTTCATCAATAAAAACAGAGCCGGAGCCAAAGCCATAACACTTCAAAACAGTAGAGCTTTATTTGCTTTCAAGAAGAGCTGTGCTTTTGGCATTGTGTGGATGGAGAGATTGGGTTACTCTCTGCCAAGAACAAATTCCTCCTAATTCGAGAAATACCAATAGGAATCGAATACTGGGGACTATTGTGGGTGCAGAGCCGAGAACTCTTTGGCACAACTTCTGGAGAAACTGAGCTGAATCAATTAACACAGTGGCGGCTTTATTAGCAAGGAATGGGATTGTACATAATAATCCAATTGAGATGGTACACTAGATTTTTATGGTTTCTGGGTGGTAGGAACTTTTCAGCTCAAAAAATGTTGGGAGTTTGGCAGAGATTGAAAGCAACCATTAACGTAAACTGTATCGTTTTCCTGCAGTGAAAGGTGCACCTATAAACCGAGAGAAAAAACGATTCCCCTGCGGCTTTCTTCTAGACCCTAAAAAAGTTGCAGATTTCACAGCACTCTGTGGCTTGTATAATATATATATATATATTATACTTTTTTTTTTTTTAAATCAACTGGTTTCAGAAAATTATATAGATTTGTAATTTACTTCTATTTAAAAATCTCTAGTCTTCCACTACTTATCAGCTGCTGTATGCCCTTCGGGGAGTGGTGTTTTCTTTCCAGTCTGACACAGTGCTCTCTGCTGCCACCTCTGTCCATATCAGGAACTGTCCAGAACAGTAGCAAATCCCCATAGAAAACCTCTCCTGCTCTGGATAGATCCTGACATGGACAGAGAGCACTGTGTTAGACTGGAAAGAATATACTGCTTCCTGCAGGATATACAGCAGCTGATAAGTACTGGAAGACCTAAGATTTTTAAATCAGATAACAGGCAGGGTATCGTGATTTTACAGAAAAGCCTGTGTCGGGGAGCGAGCAGCACTCTGCTTCTTTACAGTGGGACATGTGATTTATGTGTTTGCCATTATGATGTAAATTAATTAATTGCTACAGCGTGCTGAGAGGAAGAAATCTAATGTATTTGTCACATTTGTCCCCCACCCTCCAGCCACTAATATACCTAAGGAGAACATGGCATCACATTAATATATCTGACACCTACTTCATAGTTCTGGTATTCTGCAGAATTAAAAGGAGGCATGCCAGCATTCGGAAAAAGATAATATGTCACTGGGGCAGTAAAGAATGAAAAAAATGCTATACTTACCTACCCTCGGTCCCCTGCAGTGCCCATTCAGCTCCTTTCATTCCAATCTCTTGTCCTTTCCCTTCTTCTAAAATGAGAACTCGGTGCAGGAACTACCAAGTACTGGCCGATACAGCACCCTAAAGTTATTGGCTGAGCGGACAGGTCCTGCTGCGTACCAAAAGCTGGGGGAGGACAGGAGATTGGGGGACTAGAAGGAGCCAAACCAGACCAGGTGTAGGTAAGTATAGCTTTTTATTCACTGCCCCAGCAATATATTTAGTTTCTCACTACTTTATGATACGCTCAGAGAGAGCAGCATGAACAGGTCTGGTTTCTTCCTGAAGCTGCCACATGTAGATGGAACCAGGGCCAAATGCAGTGGCCAATAGTAAGACAATTTTTCCATTACTACTGCAGCTTTACCTGCAAAAATGTGAACAATGGCCGCTAGATATGTGTAACGCTGATGGACAAGACTGTGCTCCATGCTCGGCCTGGGGCTGCTCCTGTTTTCCAGCATCTTCTTCCTGCGTCTGCTGCAATGACACCTCTGGCCTGTAGCATGAGGAGGGGGCCAACCGCTCTGGATTTGTAGAGGCAGCTTGTCTCCACCTTCTATTGCCGTCTGCCAATCCCAAGCCACCTGCACCTATTTAAATCAGCTCTTCCCCCTGCTATCTGTTTGAGCATTGTTGGCGTGGTGACCTCCTGTGGTGGTGTGGAGTAGGTACAGCCGGTCACTTGCCAGATGGTAAGGTGTAATGCTAGTTCTATAGTGGTTGGCCGAGATACAGCCAGGCCCAGTGATGTTATGTTGTGATGCCAGTGCCGGTTGGGCACAGGGGTATGGTGGCACACCTGCTTTTACTTTAAAGAGCTGGTCGAACCTTGTTCCCCTGTGGACAGTGTCCTGCTGGGTTGTTGCGGGGTCCCTTGCGGGGAGTGGAATAGTGACCCACAGGCCCGGATTGGTAATCTGGCGGAGCGGGCGAATGCCCGTTGGGCTGCCTGATTACCAATCAGAGGGGCCGCTGGTCCCCCTGCACACTTCCATCTGCCCCTGCAGTGGTTGAGAGAACAGCGCTGCTGGCCGCTGCGCTGTTCACTCAGCCTCTGCCAGATTAGGATGGGCCGGCATATTCCTCGGCCCCCCCTCCCCCCAGAACAAAGGGCCGCTCTGCTCCTTTAGTAGTACCCAGGTGTTGTGGAGGTGCCGCACAGGCATGTCTGTCTACTACAAACTTCTCTATGGCAGCTGACGTCATTTCCTGGACGCGCTGCAGAGAAGGGGGACAGAGGAGAAGAAGCTGCAGCACAGGAGGGGGACTGAGGGGTCACTCAGAGGGGGCCTCTTGCTGCTAATAACAAACAGCACTGCTTGGTGAGAATTTTCTTCCCACCAAGCTACAGCCGGAGCCTGCTCTCTCCCCCTGGGTAAGGACGGCAGCCAACTCTCCCTGCCCCCACACAGGGACTTCATCATCTCCTTCCTGCTGAGCTCTGCTGTCGGTGCAGGGAGGAAGAGGCAGGGGAGCACGAGCTGGCTGTGAGGGAGGAGCTGTCACATCCTGAGATGTAAGGAGCTTATTGATGGAGAGTAAGTGACTGTTTCTTTTCTTTGAGTGTGAGTGCATATGTTATATATAGTGTATATCTATATGTATATCAAGTATGCAATGTGCACAGTATGTGTATTGTGTGTGTAGGGATTTCTGTATGTATAGTGTGTGTGTGTGTATATATGTATGTAATATATGTGTGTGTATATATGATGTATGTATGTACTGTAAGTGTGTGTTTATATAGTGTATGCATGCCTCTTTAGCATGTTTATGATATATGCATGTATGTATGTACAGTATATATGTGTGTTTACATGATATATGTGTTATGTACAGTGTGTGTGTGTATATAGTGTATGCATGCCTCTGTATTATACTTATGATATATGCATATATGTGCAGTAGGCATGCAGTATAATGTATGTTTGTACAGAATGTGTTCATCTACTTCATGCAAAAACTGTGTCTTTTTATTCTGACATATTGCACATACAGTACTATATATATTTTGTATATGCAATATGGTATAATATGAAAACACATTTTTTGCATGAAGGAGATGCTGTCCTAGTGTATAGTGTACATTGTGTGACAGGGACGCCATGGGTTGGTTGTAGTGCACCCAGCCCAGGGAATCTGCAGTATACAGCGCTACCAAAGTGTATTCTGCCTGTATTACAAAAATCGTGCTGCCATGTGACCATACACGAATTGTAGCGTCTGCACAATCTGTTTGATTCCGGCTACATGTGTACGTATGTATGTATGCACAGTGTGTGTGTATATATGATATATGTATGTATGCACAGTGTGTGTTGTGTGTTTATGATGTATATATGTATGCACAGTGTGTGTGTATATATGATATATGTATGTATGCACAGTGTGTGTTGTGTGTTTATGATGTATGTATAGCATGCGTGATGTGTGGATACAGGTGAGCAGCACATCCTACAGCACTTACACCACTGCAATAATCTGTATTTAAAGGGAACCAATCAGCACAAAATAATATGGTTCCCTGAACTGCTGTATACAGCTCCTGCAGCAGCTGTGGCACATACCGGCCACGGCTGCAGCAGGAGCTGTATACCCGGAAAAAGAACTTTAATCCCCCGGGTGCATGACAGGCACCGGCGGGGAGGTAGTCATCTGGGCAGCTCCCCGCCCGGATCTAGTCACCACTGCCTGTCAGCGCGCTCCAAGGAGATGAATGACAGGCAGAGAGGTCCCTTACTGGCCTCTCTGCCTGTCAATCATCCCTACGAGCGCACTGACAGACAGAGAGCGGTGCCTTGATACAGGCAGGGAGCAGCCCAGATGACTACCTGTCACGCGCCCGTGGATTAAAGTCCTTTTTTCGGTTATACAGCTCCTGCTGCAGCCGGTATGTGCTGCGGCTGCTGCAGGAGCTGTATACAGCAGTTCAGGAAACCATATCAGCCCGATTGGGCTGATTGGTTCACTTTAAATGTGACTAAATGTATGTATAATTCCAGATACAAAAGTGCAGCACTTTGTTTCTGTGTAATAATATTCACAACTCTATAGTAAATCCCTGATACAAGATGCCATTACCATCACATAGAGCATTTGGTGGTAACAATGGTGTCGTGCATAATGGACCTGTTATAGAGTTGTGAATTTTAATACACCAGATTGAACTCTTGGACTTTTGTCTGTCAGGCTATGTTCACACACACTTTTTTGAGTCATACAGTAGCTGCTCAAAAAGTCCTTAATGATCCTTTATGGTGTATGGCGTTCAATTAATTAAATTTGATCTTAAAATGGCTGTTTGTGCACACATGTAGTAACTTTATGGTCATAATTAGAGATGAGTGAGCCTGGCCGAGGTTCGGCTTCATACAAACCCGAACCATTGGCATTTGAATTCCTGTTCCACAGAGGTGGAGATAGCACGAGTCACACCTGGAAAACAGCAATGCAATACAGCCTAGATCATAGGCTGTATCCCTGTTTTCCAAGCGGGACTCGTGCTATTTCTACCTTCCCAAAGGAACAAGAAGACAGCGGGATTCAAATGCACCCGAACCCAAACCTCGGCCAGGTTCACTCATCTCTAATTATAATCAATACTATAAAATTAAAAGGATTATCCCGGATTAGAAAAACATAGTAGTTTTCTTCCAAAAAGCGGGCTCAGGTTGTATGTGGTATTGCCGTGCTGTATTTGGGAGAAAGCAGACATGTTTTATCTAATTCTGGATAACCCCTTCGCAAGGAGTGTCATCAGGAGAAGGGCACATTACATCCTCCTGATGACGCTCTTTGCAAGTGAAACTAGTTGAGGGGCTATGCAGCTTTTAAGATATCACTTGGTCATCAGTATTCTGTTGATAGTAGTCTGCAGCTACTACAGTATAGGCAGAGGCTGTGTAAGCCGCCATATCCATACACTTCATATACTAGTGACCTTGACTGTATTTTTAATAGTGTCACATTCATCTTCATGTTAAACTTATACTTTTATCAGGTATTAATTAACAGTATGTTTTAATAATAGGGTCATGTCCAAGGTGTGAGTGGGCCATTGGCCCTTTTGTTAAGGGGGCCACAAACACTTTGGCTGTATGGGGCTCCAAAATCCCTGTTGGCGGCCCTGCTTATACTATGTGGAGGCTCAGGGAGGACAATTATAAAAGTTTACACTGGACTTGTCGCTGTCGCTTATATCTCCCCTGCACCTTTCTGCTGGGATCTACAGCTCTGTACCTGGTATGGACCTCATAGATTCCCTTTAAGTGCACTGACACTAGTAATCCATTGATGCTGCTGAAATACATAAATATGCAACAACAAATCCACAGCAGATTATGTTGTTTTTTTATGTGTTGATGGTAGGGTTCATATATTTAATGAAGTAGTGAGCAGAATTCGCTACAGCATGTTTAGAACACTGCTATCTATGATATATCGGGGGGGGGGGATATATGTTATGTGGGCTGCTGAGGTTTGAGTGCCAGGGCTGATTTTAAGTTCCAGTCCGGCCCTGGTGACCCACCCGGACTATTGGCACTGCCACCCACAGAAAGGGGAGATAACCCAAGGATAGTGTGTGTACTGTGTTGGTGCCTGATGAGGAATCACAGAGTCTCTTTATCATAAATAAAATTTGCTTTACTCCAGGAATACTTATGTGCAGCAGGTCATACAGCTTTACATTGACATTAGACGTTTCACTCGATAAAACACTTGATAGTTCAGGATCCAGATCTGCAGTAAGAGTACAGAGGGTGGTACAGTCGTGCTGACTGGGATGCGTGTTGGGAGGGATATAGAAGAATCAGAAGAGTAGAGAAGAGGCTGTCGTGAGAGTCCCAACCCAAGTAGGACTGTGCTCTGCCAGGATGTTGGAGGTACAAATAGAAGAATACTTGAGAAGAGAGAGAGAATACTTGTGCCCGTGTTTTGACTCTTTCGGTCTTCGCACCACCTATTGCCCCTCTAGTGTCGGGGGACCCTTCCTAGTGGGTGGCACAAGCCCCAGACCTTGTTACCTGGGATGAGCAGAATGATGAGGGTTTCCTGCTGACACCCGCGCTATAAGATAGAGTTCATAGGCTTCTAGCAACTTTGCTCTATCCGGATCAGTTCCTAGCCTTCTGCTTTGTGGATACTGTCCTGCACTGTGACTCTCCTTGTCCACAGGGTGGGTTGAGATTATCACTGACTGGTCCTCTCTAAGGAAGGGTTTAACACTGCAGTTAGTGTCAAGTGGAGTTACTTGAGGAGAAACGGTTAACTTCATGTGCCTGGGTCTACTTCTAGACTGCACACAAAGACTGGGGACCTGGCAGAGGGCCAGGGTCCCACTCCTTTCTCTACAAAGTCTAGTGACAAAAGACCTCTACACTTCCTCTACCCACGTGACTTCCTCTCTACAGCCCCTGTACGGTGTGCTGTGAATGGGCGAAGAGTGCATACAGAAGAAGCAAAGAGAGAAGTGATAGGACAGAAGAAGAGAACAAGCTCATTGGTCTACAGATCCATGTGACATACCAATAAACAGTAACCCTTACAGTTCTGCAGCTGTGCATCAACTAAGCATAAACACTTACAATAGCGACATCTTGTGGCAAAACTTTAACACTACTTCATCGCCACTTACACACAAAAAGTACAGGCTTTTGCAAAGGGTGTAACTACGAGCAACACCCGTGTTCGGACACTACAATCTGGCGGAATATTGAACAATATTGAACAGTATTGAAGCGGAATGTGAGCGGAAAGCAGAAGTTCAAAGCCCCAATGACTTCTAAGGGATTTCTGTAGCAGAATGTCATGTCGATTCTTTAGGCAGAAAGCGGATCCTAGGTGGAACATTCCGCGCGTAGATTCCGCTGTGTGAACAACAGAGCGGATATCCCATTGAACACAATAGGACATTGTTCTGTACATATTTTGCGGGTGGAATTTCAAGCAAAATACGTGTAAAATTAAGCGCGGATTCCACTTGATATTTCTCGCCTGTTCCACAGTGTAAACATACCCTAGTGTGGCCCAGCTCCAACCGGTCCAATGCCAAACCCTTCTTCAGGAAGCTGCAGAATGATGACAAGGCCGCCGTCTAATAGGTTCTTTTCAACATTCACATTCTGTTGTGGATTCGTTATGTGGTTCTCAGCCATATAAGACAACCAGAGAATACTGAAAGATTCCAGAATGTTCTATCAGGCAGCAGACTCAAATGTGGGGTGAACTTGGAATAACTCCAACAAAAGTGTATCAACACCATGAATATATGACAGGGTATATAAGTCAGTATACAGGGTATATAAGACAGTATACGGTACCAGCACTCTGCTCAAAGGATTCTTGGCTTGAGCTGCAAGGACGGTTTACTGCTGAGGATTAGAATTCCAAGTAGAGGTCTGGCAGCAAAGACGACATGTGCTAGCACTTAGCTTCATTAGGAAGAAGAGGCTTGTCATTAGACAGACTGTTGAGTAATATATAAATCAGTCCTATGACACTCTCTCAGTCTGGTCGATGTATTATTTATTCGTTATCGCTCTTACCTTGCCAGGAAAGAAGATGATGGTAATTGTAGTTTTGCAACAGCTGGAGGGCCAAAGGTTGCCCTTTCCTGCCTTAGTTGGAGGTTCTCCATCACAGTGGCCGTTTATTGAAAAACAGACACCAGCTGATCCTATTGTCTCGCCCGACACCGCCCCGAACCTCTGGTACCATTCAAAGTTCTTCTCAATCCATGTCTGGTTTCCCCTTTTCTCCTGGTGCTGGTAAGCTATTTTGATTCCAACAGCATTGTGTCAAAGAGGTGGGGCCTAGAGCATCCATGCCCAATGATGAAGAAACAGCCCAGGGGTGTTCTGCACTGTCCGAATCAAAAAAGTATTTTTACCCGATTAATGGCACATAGAGATAAAGGAAGCATAGGCATGGGTTATGAAGAACTTCCAAACAGTAATGGAGTAATAGATTCACTTTAATGGGATTCTATTTGAAATTGGCAGCACCTTTATGCCTCTGTTTACACTGTAGGTTGCATGGCCTATGTGGCTAAAGTACAGACAAAAACAAAAAATGCAACCGCAACCTGCAATTTGTCACGGCTGCGGCGGCGTCCCGTGCTCCGGGCCGCCGCCGCAACTTTCCCCTGCCTCATGCAGCCACCGGGGTCCATGTGCAGGGACCCGGCACTGCCACTAGTTCGGCCCCGGGGGGCGCCTTACCTCGCCCCGCTCCTGTCTCTGTCTGTCCCGGCCGCCGCGCGCGTCCCCGCCTCCTAGGGCGCGTGCGCACCAGCTGCCTCAGATTTAAAGGGCCAGTCCGCCCTTAATTGGTAGTTGCTCTAGTCACTCCCTATATAATCCCAGCATGCCCTACCACAGGTGTTGGAGCCTCTACATGCTTCCCATAGCGTTTGGCCCAGATCCCTGTTGTTCCTGACCTCAGTCCTTGTTCCTAGTCCCTGTGCTCTGTCCCGGTCCCTGGTCCCTGTCCGCTGCTTAACCATTGTTCCTGAGCTCTGCCTGCCACCTGCGGTCACGCCTACAGACCTCTGCCTGCATTACCATCTGCCTACTGCTCCTGCCACGCCTCGCCTGCTGTCACTAGCAACCAAGCCAGGGGTAGTGACCTGGGGGTCGTCTGCCGCAGCAAGTCCATCCCGCCTTGCGGTGGGCTCTGGTGAAAACCAGTGGCCCCCTAGACTCCGCTCCCTGGTGCGGTTACCACCATCGCTAGTGGCAGTTCAGTGGATCCACGACTCCAGGCGTTACAGTAGGCTCCAACCATGGATCCCGGCGAGGTGCCTGATATCCGTGACGTAGCCCGAGTGGTCGCCCAACAGGCGCAACAGATCCAACAACAGTCGCAGCTGATTCAGCAACTAACCGCCGCCTTACAGCAGCATACTACAGCCCAGCGCTCTCCTCCTCCTGCAACTCCTTCGAGACTACGACTGGCTCTCCCGAGTAAATACAGAGGTGATCCTAAGTTGTGCAGAGGATTCCTGACTCAATGCACCATGCACATTGAACTTTTAAGTAGTCAGTTTTCCACCGAGCGCTCTAAAGTGGCTTTCATCATCAGCCTACTGGAGGGTAGAGCTCTGGCTTGGGCCACCCCTCTCTGGGACCGAGATGACCCTGCTGCTGCCAATCTCCGAACCTTTCTGGCCGAGTTCCGCTCCGTCTTTGAGGAACCTGCCCGTGCGTCTTCGGCTGAGACAGCTCTCCTCAACCTCTCTCAGGGGAGTTCCACCGTTGGCGACTACGCCATCCAGTTCCGCACCCTGGCAGCAGAATTAGATTGGAATGAGGCCGCTCTAATTGCCACCTTCAAGAAGGGCCTGTCCAGTTGGGTAAAAGACGTGCTTTCCGCCCGAGACCTTCCTACCTCCTTGAACGATCTCATCCTACTGGCTACCAGAGTCGACAACCGGTTTTCCGAGAGAGAGGAGGAGGTCCGGCAAGAACGGCAACTAAGCCTGCCTCGTCGCCATCACCGGCTGGCGCCGATTTCCAGAATCCAGTCACGCCAGTACCCCAGTTAACTCCTGAAGTTCCGATGCAGGTAGAACGTGCTCGCCTGACCTCTGATGAGAGAGCTCGCCGACTGGTGCTGAACCTCTGTCTCTATTGCGGTGTCTCTGATCACTTCCGGCAAAGATGTCCCCAACGTCCTCAGCGTCCGGGAAACGCTCGCACCTAGGTCCGGTAGGAGAGGCCTCCCTAGGTGTGAATGCTACCTCTCCAAGGTTGTCTTTGCCAGTCTCCATCCAGACACCCTCAGGACAAACGCACCAGACTACTGCCTTCATCGACTCTGGGTCTGCAGGCAGTTTCATTGCAGCCACATTGGTCCAAAGATGGCGGCTACCTGTGACCCAGCTAGCCCGATCCCTGTCTATCTACCGGCAGAATACCAAGACTTGGCTGACGTCTTTTCTGCCAAAGAGGCGGACACTCTACCCCCTCATAGGACATATGATTGTCCCATAGACCTCCTTCCTGGAACTTCTCCTCCACGAGGTCGGGTGTACCCTCTCTCCGTGCCCGAGACTGAGGCCATGTCTTCCTACATCCGGGAGAACCTACAGAATGGTTTCATTCGCAAATCCACGTCCCCTGCTGGCGCAGGATTCTTCTTTGTCCAGAAGAAGGACGGTTTTCTTCGCCCATGCATAGACTACAGGGGCCTAAATAAGGTGACAGTCAAGAACCGATATCCTCTTCCACTTATCCCTGAACTATTCGACCGTCTCCGTGGAGCCAAGATCTTCTCTAAGCTGGACCTCAGGGGAGCGTACAATTTAATCCGTATTCGTGAAGGAGACGAATGGAAGACCGCTGAGATGGGCACTACGAATACCTGGTCATGCCATTCGGCCTATGCAATGCCCCAGCGGTTTTCCAGGAATTTGTCAACGACATCTTCCGTGACCTCCTCTATGTCTGCGTCATTGTCTATCTTGGCGACATTTTGGTCTTCTCCCCTGACCAGCAGACTCACGTGACACAAGTATGTCAGGTCCTATGAAGACTATGTACGCCAAGCTAGAGAAGTGCGTTTTCCATCAGCGCAGCCTTCCGTTTCTTGGGTATATCGTCTCCGACCAGGGTCTACAAATGGATCCGGCCAAGCTCTCAGCTGTTCTCCAGTGGCCACGTCCTGTGGGACTCAGAGCTATCCAACGCCTCCTAGGATTTGCCAACTACTATCGGCAGTTCATTCCCCACTTCTCTACCCTGGTCGCACCCATTGTGGCTCTCACTAAGAAGAAGGCGGATCCCAGGCATTGGCCACCTGAGGCCGAGCAAGCCTTCATTAGCCTAAAGTCAGCCTTTGCTTCTGCTCCTGCTCTAGTCCGCCCGGATGCCACCAAGCCGTTTTCACTTGAGGTCGACGCATCTTCAGTGGGCGCTGGAGCCGTCCTCTTGCAAAGGGACGCATCAGGCATGACCCGAACCTGTGGGTTCTTCTCAAAGACTTTCTCCCCTGCCGAGAGGAACTATACTATTGGCGACCGAGAACTCTTGGTGATTAAGTTGGCACTAGAGGAGTGGCGTCATCTCCTAGAGGGGGCTAGGCATCCGGTAAATATCTACACGGACCACAAGAATCTTCTCTACCTCCAATCGGCCCAACGTCTCAATCCCCAGCAGGCCAGGTGGTCGCTTTTCTTTTCACGTTTCAACTTCGTTATCCATTTCCGTCCGGCTGAGAAGAACGTGAAAGCCGATGCTCTCTCCCGAGCATCTGACGTCATGGGACAAGAGGACTCTCCTCGCCACAATATACCTCCCGATCGCCTAGTGCCAGTCGCCACATCCACTCTTCAAAGATTGCCTCCCGGGAAGACCTATGTGCGCCCTGCTCTTCGAAGACGGATCTTGAAGTGGGGTCATTCCTCTATAGTGGCCGGGCATCCGGGAGTTCAAAAGACCGGGCAACTGATCTCCCGCCACTACTGGTGGCCCAGCCTACTCCAAGATGTCAAGGACTTTGTGGCTTCCTGTATTATCTATGCCAGAAACAAGTCCTCCCGTCTAAAACCTGCCGGCCTACTTCAGCCCTTGACAGTTCCAGACCGCCCCTGGTGCCATATAGGCATGGACTTTGTCACAGACTTGCCTCCATCTGCGGGTAACACTGTCATTTGGGTTGTTACTGACCGCTTCTCAAAAATGTCCCACTTCGTGGTTCTTCCTGGACTACCATCAGCTCCTCGCCTGGCCCAGTTGTTCTTTCAGCATATATTCCGTCTACATGGTCTTCCTCTTCATATAGTGTCTGACAGAGGCTCACAATTCGTCTCCAGATTCTGGCGTGCTCTCTATTCTCAACTCCAAGTGAAGCTGGACTTCTCATCGGCCTATCATCCCCAGACCAACGGGCAAGTGGAAAGGGTCAATCAGGTCCTTGGCAATTATCTTCGACACATTTCGTCTCCGCTCGCCAGGACAACTGGTCCAGTCTGCTTCCATGGGCAGAGTTCTCCTACAACCATCTGGACTCGAGTTCCACAGGCAAGTCACCCTTCTATGTGGTCTATGGGCATCACCCTCGTCCTCCTCTGCCTCTCTCTCCATCCTCTGAGGTCCCAGCCGTGGAGGAATTGTTGTCTGACCTGCAGTCGATCTGGGAACAGACTCGACAATCTTTGCTCAAGGCATCTGACCGCATGAAGGACCAGGCGGATAAGAGAAGAAGACCTGCCACAAATTTTCTCCCAGGTGACAAAGTCTGGCTCCCGGCCAAATATGTCCGGCTCAAGATTCCCAGCCACAAGTTGGGTCCTCGATTCCTCGGTCCTTTCTCTGTGCTAAAACGCATCAACCCTGTCACCTGCAAACTCCGCCTACCCCCTACTATGCGGATTCCGAGCGCCTTCCATGTTTCCCTCTTAAAGCCAGTGGTCCTCAACTGATTCTCCAATAAGTCTTCGTTCACTGCTCCTCAAGCCGTCTCTGACGACGTCTACATTGTTAAAGACATTCTGGCCATGAAAACTGTCAGAGGAAGACGGTTTTTCCTAGTGGACTGGAGAGGATTTGGTCGTGAGGAGAGGTCCTGGGAACCCGAGGCTAATATCCTGGACCAAGATCTCATCAAGAGGTTCCTGCAGGCTAGAAAGAGGGGGAGGCCTAAGGGGGGGGGTACTGTCACGGCTGCGGCGGCGGCACGTGCTCCGGGCCGCCGCCGCAACTTTCCCCTGCCTCATGCAGCCGCCGGGGTCCATGTGCAGGGACCCGTCGCTGCCACTAGTTCGGCCCCGCTTTTGTCTCTGTCTGTCCCGGCCGGCGCGCGCGCCCCCGCCTCCTGGGGGGCGCGCGCGCCGGCTGCCTCAGATTTAAAGGGCCAGTCCGCCCTTAATTGGTAGTTGCTCTGGTCACTCCCTATATAATCTCAGCATGCCCTACCACAGGTGTTGGAGCCTCTACATGCTTCCCATAGCGTTTGGCCCAGCTCCCTGTTGTTCCTGACCTTAGTCCTTGTTCCTAGTCCCTGTGCTCTGTCCCGGTCCCTAGTCCCTGTCTGCTGCTTAACCATTATTCCTGAGCTCTGCCTGCCACCTGCGGTCACGCCTACAGACCTCTGCCTGCATTACCATCTGCCTACTGCTCCTGCCACGCCTCGCCTGCTGTCACTAGCAACCAAGCCAGGGGTAGCGACCTGGGGGTCGCCTGCCGCAGCAAGTCCATCCCGCCTTGCGGCGGGCTCTGGTGAAAACCAGCGGCCCCTTAGACTCCGCTCCCTGGTGCGGTTACCACCATCGCTAGTGACAGTCCAGTGGATCCACGACTCCAGGCGTTACACAATTCACCTGCACAATAAATAACTCACGTCAGAATAGGACTTCATACTGATCCATGCGGTACAGGTCAATAACATGACACTCACACTCTATGGGCCCACACTATATTATAGAGTATGTGCCTCTGATATTACAAAGTTTCTTTCTTACAAATTCCATATGCTTCATTAGACTGGGGATTCACAGCAAGGTAAATAGCCGCATTACTATTACTGGGGCCTGTGACCTCACAGCAGCAAATCCCCATAGAAAACCTCTCCTGCTCTGGACAGTTCCTGACATGGACAGAGGTGGCAGCAGAGAGCACTGTGTCTGACGGGAAAGAATACACCACTTCCTGCAGGACATACAGCAGCTGATAAGTACTGACGTAAAATATTTAAAGAGGACCAATCACCTAAAAATCACTGTCGCTATTATCAAAGGAAATCTCTCCCTAAGTCTATCTATGAAGATACAGACTGCCTGTGCAGTCTGTATCTTATCCCTTTACCCAATTCTCTTGATAGCTGAACGAAGGCCGGGCGCCGCCATCTTGATGACGTCACTTTGCGTTTCACCGCTGGAACGCAAGTGACGTATTCAAGATGGCGTCGCTCGGCCTTCCAACACCGAACAAGAGCATCAGGTAAAGTATAAGCTACAGACTGTAAAGGCAGTCTATTTATGAAGATACAGACTGCCTTTGCAGTCTGTATCTTATACTTTACCTGTTCCTCTTGTTTGCTGCAGCAAGGCCGGCGCCGCCATCTTGATTACGTCGCTTGCGTTCCACCGCTGGAACGCAAGTGACGTATTCAAGATGGCGGCGCCCGGCATCAGACTGCAACGGACAAGAGGATCAGGTAAAGTATAAGATACAGACTGCAAAGGCAGTCTGTATCTTCATAAATAGACAAAATAAAGATACAGACTGCTGTTGCAGTCTGTATTTTATACTATACCTGTTCCTCTTGTTCGGCCCGGCCGCCGCCATCTTGATTACTTTACTTGCGTTCCACCAGTGGAACGCAAATGACGTAATCAAGATGGCGGCGGCCGGCCTTGCTGCCGCTGTGGATGACGGGAGCTTCCTGTCTCGAGCCGGCTCTTTTGAAAAGAGCCGGCGCGAGACAGTGAATTGAAAAGTTAATAAAACAAAAACGCGGCCGAAAAAATAAATAAAAGTTTTTACAAATGTAATTAAATAAATAATTACATTGAATTAGAAAATAAAAAAAATTTAAATTTCTTCCGTGATTGGTTCTCTTTAAATAAAAGTAAATTGCAAATCTATATAACTTTCTATAACCATTTGATTTGTATTTATATTTGGAAAAAAAACATTTTTAAAATAATAAAAAAAAAATAAGAGCAATTGGTGATGGTTGTTTCACTCAAAAAGTATGAAGATTCTGAAAAAACATAAAACCAATTATTATTTATTAAACACACCCCAGGTGTGTTCACGACACGTATACAGAGGAACTGAGCCAAGAAAAAGAACAATTCAATCTCTCTCTGTAATTTTTACCTTTCAAACAATGCAGTCAGGGTGTGCAGAGGTAGCAGTCGCTCCTGGCCCTGGTGTCCGAGGAACCTAAATACCCATATAAGAAAGCAGCAATACTAAAATAGTACATGGTAGGTCGGGTTCCAAGTTACCATTCTGCATATAATCGATGGTGTCTTCCACATTCATAAAGTGTTTTAACCCCTTCAGGACTGTGCACATTTTCGTTTTTGCACTTTCGTTGTTTCGTCCTCACGTTTAAAAGGCCGTAGCACTTTTGCACTTCGGCGCATTCTGCCATTTACCGTGCAAGATCAGGAATGTGATAATTGAATAGTTTGGGCGATTACAGGTGCGGCGATACCAAATATGTTTATTTTTTTATTTATTTTGATTTCTAAAATGGGAAAAGGGGGGTGGTTTAAATTTTTATTAGGGGAGGGGTTTTTTTGTTTTTTATTAATGAAAAAACTTTATTTTTATTTTTTTACACTGTAATTAGAAGCCCCCTGGGGCACTTCTCTATACACAGCATTGATCTCCCATTGAGATCAATGATGTGTATATAACATAGCACTAGATCGGTACTCTGTTGGTCTGGTCTGCTGCAGAATACTGAGCCGGGATCAGTGTCATTCCGACGCTGAGGCCCAGCCGGGGAAGTTAAACGGATTGCCCCTCAGTGATCACATTGTGGGGGGGAGGGGGAGGCAATCCGCCCACTAGACCAGCACAAAGGGGGATAAAGAGCAATTTAGATGCAGCTGTCAGCCATGACAGCTGCATCTAAAGGGCTCATTAGCGATCGGACCGCGCCCGCTAATAGCTGCAGTCCTGGGCTATTAATAACACCTGGGAACACCGTGTGGTCCCGCTCTAAACTCCCCTTTCCGACCAAACCTTGGATGTAAAGGGGTTAAAGGGGTAATCCGGCATTTTTTATTTATTTATTTTTTTAAACGAACCGGTGCCAGAAAGTTATATAGATTTGTAAATTACTTCTATTTGAAAATCTGCAGTCTTCCAGTACTTATCAGCTGCTGTATGTCCTGCAGGAAGTGGTGTATTCTCTCCAGTCTGACACAGTGCTCTCTGCTGCCACCTCTGTCCATGTCAGGAACTGTCCAGAGCAGGAGAAGTTTTCTATGGAGATTTACTACTGCTGTGGACAGTTCCTGACAAAGGAGGCAGCAGAGACCGCTGTGTAAAACTGGAAAGAATACACCACTTCCTGCAGGACATGAAGCAGCTGATAAATACTTGAAGACATTAGATTTTTAAATAAAACTCATTTACAAATCTGTATAACTTTCTGATAACCTGTTGGTTTTTAAAAAAAAGTTTTTGCCAGAGTACCCCTTTAATGTTTATATTACTTTATTGGAATGCATTGTACCTGCTATACACCTGTTGTAGAACCTTTCAACAAAAAGTCTGCAGTGTTTTATATAGCAACGATAAAGATTTAGATGTCAGGACATGCAGACTTGGCATCGAGCTTCTTCAGCTGCTCCATTTACATCATGTTTGGACGCAGCTGCTGGATGCAGCCCAGAGAGAGATAGAGACGTAGAAATACTGGCAGCGGGAGGGAGTTGTTGTAGTTCATGTATTGTGAGAACAACACCGAGTGCTGGAGGAAAATGTATGGAAATATCTGGGTATTGAATGATACAAAAGGCACAAATCGCTTACTTGTATTTCACAATCTGGCTGGGTTCACATTACGTAAAAAACACGGCCGTATTTCATATGAAATACGGACGTGTTTTTTACACAGTGTGAACATAGCCTAAAGCTTGATTTACTCTCTATTAGTTTTTTAAAAATCCATCTTAGACTGGGTTCACACTGCGTTTTTGCAATCCGTTTTTTTTTCATCTGTTTTATTCTAAAAATGGATGAAAAACGGATGCATTTGTTTGCATCCGTTTTGATCCGTTTTCCATTATAAAAAAAGATCAAAATGCATCCTAGCGTACACAAAAAAAAAAAAAGATGCGTTTTGATCCATTTTTTTCATGCAAAAAAAAAACAGACTTTAAAAATGCTGTGTGATCCCAGCCTAAGGTTATGGTCCCACGTCTTTTTAGGTAAAATAACGGCCATTTTTTTTAAAAAATAATCATGATCATTTTTAATGGCCATCATTATAAAGAAACAACAGTTGTTTGCCTAAAAAAGACATAGGGGGAGATTTATCAAACATGGTGTAAAGTGAGACTGTCTCAGTTGCCCCTAGCAACCAACCAATCAGATTCCACTTTTCATTTTTTATAAAGTCTGTGAGGAATGAGAGGTGGAATCTGATTGGTTGCTAGGGGCATCTGAGCCAGTTTCACTTTACACCATGTTTGATAAATCTCCCCCATTGGGTCTGATTTACTAAGGTTTTCCTGGCAGCAAATTGTTGGGTTTTTGTCCAATTTTTGACCATTTTTAGTGTACTGACACATTTACTAAAGGTGGGTGACACATTTTGTCCAAATACCAAACAAACTCGTCATTTAAAAAAAATAAAAAATAAAAAAGTAAGTGGGCATGTCCTTTAAAACAACTGAAAGATTTACTAAGCAAACAGTCTTTTTTATGGTTTTCTATTGTAAAAACCAATCTTTTCTAGTGTGGCGGGATGGTCAGGTTTTAGTTTCGTCCTGTGAAAAACCTTCCAGATTTACATAAAGCGTGCACCGCATTAATGAATTTGGAGCAACAAAAACAGACACAAACAACAGAATAACGGCTTATAATAGTCGCATTGTTACTAAATGAGGCCCATTGTGTGAACATAGTCTAAATGTGCATGTTTTTATGACATTTATGTGTAACATAGTTTTTCCTCCATTCTTTAAATCCAATAGAGAACATATATTCAAAAAAACATCTCCAGACGGCAAAAAGTTTTTGCTAAGCTGATCACTGATGTGGGACAGGACTAATACAGCCCTGTGCCTGATCACTGGGGAAGCTGTGAAGTGATTCACCGCCTGATCAGGCTGAGCAGGAGAGAAAGCTGGATGGCGGCTAAAATAAGTGTGTGTGTGTGTGTGTGTGTGTGTGTGTAGCAAACCAGTGTATGTGTGTGGCAGAGTGTGTGTGTGTGTGTGTGTGTGTGTGTGGCAAACCAGTGTATGTGTGTGGCAGAGTGTGTGTGTGTGTGTGTGTGTAGCAGACCAGTGTATATGTGTTACAGAGTTGTGTGTGTGTGTAGCAGACCTGTGTATATGTGTTGCAGAGTTGTGTGTATTTGTGTGTAGCAGACAAGTGTATATGTGTTTCAGAGTTGTGTATGAGTGTGTGTGTGTGTGTGTGTGTATGAGTGTGTAGCAGACCAGTGTATATGTGTTGCAGAGTTGTGTGTATGTGAAGCTGTTTGTGTGTGTATGCTATGTCATTTTCGTCTAGAATCCGGGTAAGTCACTTACCCAGCTCTTGCAGCTGCAACGTGACGGACTGGCTGAGCGATTTCCTACTCAGTCAGTCAGTAACTGGGGCGGGACCATCACTGATTGGCTGAACAGGCAGTCACTCAACCGGGAACGTGAAGTTGCCGCTGGAAGAGCTACAGGACACCAGCGACTGTCAACATTACCCAGTTGTTATTAGATGACCATCGTTGTTAAATAACAGCCGGTGTCGGTGTGTGAACATAGCCTTAAACTGAATTGCAAAAAGAAGCGTTGTTTCCCAGTATATAACTATAGTGCTGCAGTATTTAGTATATATATATATATATATATATATATATATATATATATATATATATATATATATATATATTAATATACTATTAGGGGGTAGCAGGGAGCTCTGGACTTTTTAGTGATGGTAGATGAGTGTATTTAATTCATCTCTGTCCGAACTGTGGAGCATTCCTTCTATAAAAGAGCCGGCTGTTTGATGAGCTTTGAAGTCAGGCCGTGCACATACCAACGGCCAGACAGGATACTCAGCTTCCTGTGCAGGTTAATAGGGGAAATATGATAGGTCTTTATGCACAGAAAAGAAAAATCCTAAAAATGGTAAAATTTGTTAGAATACTGGAGTGAGAGGATACGGATGCTGGCCTCTATATTCTATACACTCACACAGATCAGCTATAACATCAAACTATCATACCTTTTCGTAGGTCCACAATGTGCTGCCAAAACAGATCTGTACAGGGTACGGACTCCACCTCTAAAGGTTCTGTAAATTATAAGATGAATTTTCATAAATAAAACTTTTTTTTGTTGTTGTTTTTTTTTTTTAAACACATACCACAGATTCTCAGTCACGATGAGCAGATTTTTGCAATGTTGCAGGACACACTAACCTCCTAAAAGAGGCCACTGCCATTAGGAAAAGGCCGTTACTAGCACCGGGCAGGGCAGACTGGGCGCCCACAGCTAGGGGACACTGGTGGCACCCGCCAGTGGCCTTGTCACCTGTGCCTCAGGACCCATCACCTGACCAGACCGCTACGTGACCGCACCCCCTCCGGGACTGCGCTCAGCCAAGTGCCCATCACCTGCCAGGCCTCCGCTGCCCCAGCATTCTCCTTCCAGCAGGCGCATTAATATGCGCAATTGTGCCTGCAGGAGGATCTGTCCTGCTCCTCACAGGTTGGAGGGGAAGGTCAGAAGAGAGAGGGACCCGCTGTATGCCAGGATATGGTGAAAATAATGTTGTTTTTTTGTGTGTATGTTTGGCAATGTGGGAAGGAGGACAGTATTACTATGGGGCCAAGCACAGGGGGGATTATTACTATGGGGTGCAGCAAAGGGGGCATTATTACTATGGGAAGAGCACGGGGGGCATTATCACTATGGGGCAAAGCACAAAGGGGTTAATTACTGTGGGGAGAGCACAGGGGGCATTATTACTATGGGGGTGCAGCACAGGAGGGATTATTACTATGAGACAGAGCACAGGGTGATTATTACTATGGGGAAGAGCACAGGGGGGATTATTACTATGGGGTGCAGCAAAGGGGGCATTATTACTATGGGAAGAGCACGGGGGGCATTATCACTATGGGGCAAAGCGCGAGGGGTATAAATACTGTGGGGAGAGCACAGGGGGCATTATTACTATGGGAGTGCAGCACAGGGGGGATTATTACTATGGGGCAGAGCACAGGGCGATTATTACTATAGGGCAGAGCACAGGGGGATTATTACTATGGGGCAGAGCACAGGGGGGATTATTACTATGGGGCAGAGCACAGGGGCGATAATTACTATGGGGCAGAGCACAGGGGCGATAATTACTATGGGGCAGAGCAAGGGGGCCTTATTACTATGGGGTGTAGCACAGGGGGTATTATTACTATGGGGAGAGCACGGGGGGCATTATCACTATGGGACAGAGCACAGAAGGGGATAATTACTATAGGGCAGAGCACGGGGGGGGGCATCCACCACTTTGCATTTTTCCCATAGTGCAGCTAGATGCTACTTCTTATCCAGGTAAGCAAAGCACACTTACTCAACCATTAAAAAACATGATCAGGTCATCTTCTTCCATTGCTTCATGGTCCAGTTTTGATGATCATATGCGAATTCCAGGAGCATTGGGTGGTAGAAAAGGGTCATCCAGGGCACTCTGACCAGTCTGAACAGTAAACTATGACGCACGGTGTGTTCTGACGTCTTCATCATAACCAGAATTGACATCTGTCAAAGATGCTCTTTTTGCTCATTTTAAGGAAGACTTGTTGGGCTTTAACATGAGAACGAGGCGGATGACTATCCAAATAGTACTGTACTATGCTGTAGGGGATCCAACCACTTCAGAGTCAGTTACAATATCCCTTGAAGGCACAACCTGTACTCACAGCTATGACAATTTGTTGGGTGAGAGCACAGAGTGACAAGTCCAGTAGTGCCGGTCCCAGTTAAGGGTGAGCCAACCCTTGGAGTTTCCCATTAGGTTCTGGCAGCGGGGTACATCAACATAATTGGTCTTCTTGGAAAGATCAAGATAGTCCCTTAGCGTGGATTGGTTTTGGATCCCTGTGAGTGGTAGCCGCAACCGAGATGTACTAGCCCGACATGGCTACTAGTCAGGAACACTTGAAACCAGGTGGGCCAGATCCCGGGAAGACATTCAGCAAGAAGCAATTTATACTTTCTCTGAGTAGACTGATACTAAAGACCAGGGCCGTTTCTAGCACCGTGCAGGCCGGGCCACTGCACGGGGCGCTGACAGCTAGGGGGCGCCCTCCCTACCTCACACAGGCAGCAGGCTCGGACTTCAGAGTGCCCCCACATACAGCACCTGGCTCCCGGGGGCTCCTTTGTGGCCTGTGTACAGGGAAGAGGAGGATAGAGGAGGCAGCAGGGACTTCCCCAGGTTACCTCTCGGCTCTGCAGAGCATCCAGCACAGGCAGCAGCTCCTGTGTGAGGCGTCTCCTCCCCCGACCCGGCCTGCACACAGCTGAAGAGAGAGTCTATGTAAGTGCTGCTGTCTGGAGGGGGAGAGGGGGGTCACTGTGGGGGATCAGCAGTGTAGTGTTGGGGTTGTTTGTGATTGTGGGGTGGGGGGTGATGGGAAGCTTCATACCCCACAGTCTATACTTTAACTTCCCATCATCCTTTCCCCTTAGCTCAGGAGCCTCTGCAGCTTCAGGGAGGAGAGGGTGGGGGAGGGTTAATAGCATAGGACCTCTGCCTGATGATTTAACCCTTCCTGAACCCAGCTACAAAAAGTTACTCCACTATATTTGTGTGGAAAGAGTTCAATGTGAAAGGTATGTGTGATGTCCTATGTAATGTATAGTGTACTGCTATGCTCTATGTATGTGTGATGTCCTATGTAATGTATAGTGTACTGCTATGCTCTATGTATGTGTGATGTCCTATGTAATGTATAGTGTACTGCTATGCTCTATGTATGTGTGATGTCCTATGGTATGTATAGTGTACTGCTATGCTCTATGTATGTGTGATGTCCTATGTAATGTATAGTGTACTGCTATGCTCTATGTATGTGTGATGTCCTATGGTATGTATAGTGTACTGCTATGCTCTATGTATGTGTGATGTCCTATGGTATGTATAGTGTGCTGCTATGCTCTATGTATGTGTGATGTCCTATGTTATATATAGTGTGCTGTTTGTGTTCTATGTATGTGTGATGTCCTATGTTATGTATAGTGTGCTGTTTGTGTTCTATGTATGTGTGATGCCCATACTGCCTGCAGCATACATTACCTCGGTCGGTCCCGCTCAGACAACAGTGCACGGCCCCGCTGCAGTCATTGATTGGCTGACCAGGACTGATGGGAGCCTCACATGTAGCCGCTGCACTGAGCAGGTAATGTATGCTGCGGGGGGTTAAAGGGGCCGGATTACATACATGCAGCGGGATGTAAATTCTGCTGTGGGTATGTAACCCCATTGAAAATCATACTACCAGGATTCGCCACAGATCTCGCTGCAAACTCACAGCGTGAAATCCACTGTGAATGCGGTAAGTGTGAAGCTACTGTTACAGTAAAGATGGTATTACACGGGCCGATGGGGGCCCGATAATACCTGTAAACGAGCAGCGATCTGCTAGATCGTTGCTCGTTTACTTGGCCTATTACACGGCCCGATAATCGTTAAACAAGGGCTGCAGGGACATCGTTACCGATGTCCTTGCAGCCCTTGTTTAAACTGTATACATACCTAATCCATGGTCCAGGGTTCCTCTTCTTCTTAACTTCTCCCCGGGTCCGCGCACTTCAGCTTCACAGCGGCTTGTCTCTGCTGACAGGCCGCTCGGCCAATCACTGGCTGCGGCGGTTCCGGCCTGGGATTGGCCGAGGGGCCTGTCAGCTGACACAGGCCGCAGAGAAGCCGGAGCGCACGGGACCCGGTAAGAAGCTCTGAGGAAGAGGAACCCTGGACCATGGATTAGGTATGTATTCTTTTTTGCTAATCGTCAGCGTCAGTCGCGCACCGCTATTACACGTAGCGGTGCACGGTCGGCCAGAGGCGCCCGACGATTATAGGTCTGAACTTATATCAACGATCAGCCGATGACAACGATCATCGGCTGATCGTTGTCTTTAGTACACGGAACGATAATCGTCCGAATCGGGCTGATTTGGCCGATTATTGTCCGTGTAATAGTACCCTAAGTTCCAGAACCAGACCCAGATGGTTCAGCTGTTGATAATGCAGCCTGGTAAAAAAAAAGATACAGCTACAAGTTACAACATCCGGCTCTGGTTCAAACTTACCATGGGTTTATAAGGGTACATACACACACACCACATGTGCAGTAGATTTCACACTGCGAGTTTCACAGTGAAATCTGCTGCGATACTTATTTCTAGAGATGAGTGAATAGGGTTCGAGTCCATCCGAACCCGAACGTTCGGCATTTGATTAGCCGGAGCTGCTGAACTTGGATAAAGCTCTAAGGTTGTCTGGAAAACATGGATACAGCCAATGACTATATCCATGTTTTCCAGATAGCCTTAGGGCTTTATCCAAGTTCAGCCGCCACCGCTAATCAAATGCCGAACGTTCGGGGTCGGATGGACTCAAGGTTCGCTCATCTCTACTGATTTCTATTACAGTGTATGGCGCTCCATTTTCATTCTGCTGGAAGAATGTATAGTGCCAAAGACTTGTAAAAGATAAAGCAAACCATTAACTTAGATTGTCCCGGTAGCGCTACTAGCGGTGCCCGGAAGATGCCAAAACGCTCCCTTACCATGTGTTCTGTGTCGTCTGTAGAACATTTAGCTGCAGAAATAATGTCTATTATTTTGGCGTATGAAACAAGCAGAGAGCCGGGAACTAGTCATCTGGGCTGTGACTAGTCACTGCTCTCTGCCTGTCAGGGAGCTCTGCAGGATGACTGACAGGAAAAGAGGTCACTTAGAAGCCTCTTTTCCTGTCAATCATCTCAGAAAACATCCTTTTTTTTTTTTTAACAAACAAAAAAATTCAGTCTACCACGTTTTTGTGTACGTTAAAAAAGCAGAAAAATTTATAAAAATTAATGCACATAAGTGCATCTGTTTTTCCATACATTTTTTTATTTGGAAAAATAGATCGCAAAAACGTAGTGTGAACCCGACCTTAGTAAATTCAGTGGAACCTGCGTCTGCTCTGGAGGAGGTGTAGATTTCTGCCATGATTTACACCTGCTTGCAGGCATAAATCATGATAAACCAATGCACCTGGGACCCTCCTATTACAACAGCTGTAAACACTACAACTCCCAGCATGTACTGACAGTCCACAGCCCTCAGAATATTCTGGGAGTTGAAGTACAAATGGACACCTCAAGGTGTTGTCTCCTCACAAACTACAACTCCCAGCATGCCCTGAGAGCTTCATAAGTGTAGGGCATTCTGGGAGTTGTAGTTGTTATTCAAGGAAGCTATGGTTTCCCTTCTCACTGGTTCCTTCTGTGGGGGGGGGGGGGGGGCGCTTTTTTCAGAGTCGCCCTGTTGCCAAAATGGCCTAGAAACTGCCCTGCTAAAGACTGAGCACATGGCCCACTCCACTCTGCTTAATGCCTCCTAAGGCCTTATTCCCACTTTCCATAATTTTGTCCCTAATTGGGGATCGACAATTACAGACAAAATTTTGCCCATTGATTTCTATTGTGCCATTCACACTATCCATAGTTTTTATCTACACAGCAGGTTTTTATCATGTGTACACTGAGGGAAGTATATGTGGTAAGTGCTTGCACCTGTAGGTTGCTGTTGCACTTTCTGTTTTGTTTTTTTATAGTTTTACGGATGCGCAAACCGTACCGCAAAAAAAAAAAAAAAAAAAAGCAAATGTCCTAGTAAAAGTATGACCCTGACCAGGGGAGAAGTGACAGTAACAGGCCGGGATCCTTCCTCCTCCTCTCACTTGCACTCCCCTCTCCTCTTACAGGACACATACAGTAACTAGGAAATAAAACTTTTTTTGTCTTGTTTTACATGTTCAAACAAGTGCCGCACCTCGAGCTTTTATCCTGGTATCGTTTGATATGAGATCTAAGCTCTGTCTTTTTTATTCTCGTCAAATATCATGTGGATAGAGGACGATTGTCTTTCATGGGAAAACCCCGTAACTGTGTGCAGGGGAGATGTTAGGCTGCAGAGTCACACAATAGATCTGAGTTGGGTCTTTATTTTTAAGGGGTATTCTGGTGAATTCTTTTTTTCTTTCAAATCATCTTGTGTCAAAAAGTTATATAGATTTATAAATTACTTTTATTTTAAAATCTCCAGTCTTTCAGTACTTATCAGCTGCTGTATGTTCTGTAGGAAGTGGTGTAGTCTTTCCGGTCTGACACAGTGATCTCTGCTGCCACCTCTGTCCTTGTTAGGAACTGTCCAGAGCAGGAGAGGTTTACTATGGGGCTGAACTGCTGCTCCAGACAGTTCCAGACATGGACAGAGGTGGCAGCAGAGAGCACTGTGGGAGACTGGAAAGAATACACCACTCCCTGCCGGACAAACAGCAGCTGATAAGTACTGGAAGACTGGATATTTTAAAATTAAAGTAAATTACAAATCTATATAACTTTCTGTTATATGTAAACTATATTACTGACTATATCACTGACAGCATAGTGTCTATGTTCAGTGCTGACTTGTAGTTCTGGGTCCTGGATTCAAATCCATCCAAAAAAAGTATTGTATTGCCCCCCAAAAGTTATACAAATCCCCAATATACACTTATTACAGGAAATGCTTATAAAGTGCTTTTTTCCCTGCACTTTCTACTGCATCAAGGCTTCACTTCCTGGATAACATGGTGATGTCACTTCCTGGATAATATGGTGATGTCACTTCCTGGATAACATGATGATGTCACTTCCTGGATAACATGATGATGTCACTTCCTGGATAACATGGTGATGTCACGACCCGACTCCCAGAGCTGTGCGGGCTGTGGCTGCTGGAGAGGATGATGACAGGGGGGACACTGAGGGACACAGGGCACTGGAGGGACACTGAGCATCCCTCTGCCATCATCCTCTCCAGCAGCCACAGCCCCCACAGCTCTGGGAGTCGGGTCGTGACATCACCATGTCATGACCCGATTGCAGCAAAGTTCCGGTTCAAACCTGACCTTTTCTTAAAGTTGCCAAAGTGAACTTTAAAAAGTTTTCTCATCACTAAACACAACCTGTGGATAAATAGGTCACTTTTGTGATCATCAACATAAAACACATAGACTCCTGAGATCATTAAAAATACACAGTAATGTTCACACTACGTAAAAGTACGATGGCAACAAAAAGCCGATAGCAACAACGTCCATACTTTGTACGCCTGTGAACACTGCCTATTGATCTATGGGATCCCGGCCAGGGCGTATATACATCGTATACACTCCGTCCGGGATCCCGTGCGGAGCTGCAAATAACTGACATTGCGGCCGTAGGAAACCCTGTCAGTTCACACAACGAAGCCAGCGGCTCCAGCCGCTTGCTTCATTGTGTGCTGTGGGAGGTCCTGATGCGGGCACGCGCACAGGCCCGCCTCTGCCATGAGGCAGACTGAGGCTTCAGCCTCAGGCGGCAGCTCTTGTGTTCCTCCAGGGGGCGGCACAATCTTCTCTGCCACTGTCATTTTAGTGAGGTTTAACTTCACTAAAATGACAGCAGCCTCGGCCCCTATCAGTGCTGAGTGCCTGGCCGCCCCCTGCCGCCCTCCCCAGGAACTGCCGGGCTTCGTCTCTGTGATGTGTGACGTCACCCGGCAGTCTTCCTGAGGATTGGGTAGGAGCATGAACGGACGGCCACAGCGGCTCCACATGCTGATCCCGCCTCTTCCTGCTGCCTGATTTGCAGTCCAGGGGGCCGCCCGGTCTGCATACTTCAATTACTGTATTAATATAAACTAATAGTGCAGAGGCTGCCTGCTGCCACGCTGCTGAGGAGGGCCCCTGAGAGACACTGAGGGCAGCAGCCGCTCACAGTGTCAGAGTAGTGACTGCACACATGGCTGGACGCTGTCGGCCCAGAGGAGGAGGAGATCATCTTTTGTACAGTACTGGCGTGTGTGTCCTGTCCAGGGCTGGACAGCTGCCCTCCATGCTGCTTAATTAGCTGCTGCCCTGCGACTCATCCCTCCAGGAGGAAGAGATGTGAATGTGCTGTTTCTGCTGTGTACCTGTGTGTGGTGCTGGGTCTGCCTGTCCTTTCTGTCCCTGTGTATGTACAGCTCTGTGTATCTGTCACTGTGTCTATGTGTGCTGCTCTGTCTGTGTGTGGTGGGCAGCCGATTACCTGAGTGACGATCCCTCCCATCAACTTCCTCATCCACTGGGCCTGCTGCTGGTGAGTTAACCCCTGCAGCCCCTTATGTTATGTGTTAAGTAACTTTATTAACCCCTGCAGTTTAATAAAGTCACTGTGCCATGTGCACCCCCTCCCCCACTTGAATACATTTGGGAGGGTGCTGCAGTGCAGGGGTCACTGTATTGGGGGTGGGGGTCACATGGCACAGTTATGGTGCGTTTACACAGAGAGATTTATCTGACCAATTTTGGAAGCCAAAGACAGGAATGGATTTGAAAAGAGGAGAAATCTCAATCTTTCCTTCATGGCCTGTTCTCTTTTTATAGTCTGTTCCTGGTTTTGGCTTCAAAAATCTGTCAGATAAATCTATCTGTGTAAACGCACCATTAGTTTCTTATACTTTGCACTGCAGCCCCCTTATGTATTCCAGGGGGGGGGGGGGTCACATGGCACAGTTGCTTTATTAACCACTGCTATATCATATATGTTCTGTATACTGTATATATAACAGTCCTCCCCTATATAGTGTATACATTGTCTCTTCTGTTTCATATGTGTGCTTTATATAGAACAACCTTCCCCTATATAGTGTATATATTAACTGCTATATCATATATTTACTGTATATGTAATACTCCTCCCCTATACAGTGTGTATATATAGTCTTCTGTATCATATATGTGCTGTACACTGTATATATAACAGTCCTCCTCTCCTCGTTAACCCCTCCAGCACCCTTATGTAATGTATTCTGTGGGGTGGGGAGTTTTAGGGATGCACATGGCACAGTGACTTTATTAACCCCTGCAGTTTAATAAAGTCACTGTGCCATGTGCACCCCCCTCCCCCACTTGAATACATTAGGGTGCTGCAGTGCATGCATGTATGTTATGATGTTCTGCTGCAGCTGAGGTGTATGATGATGTTCTTCAGCAGCTGAGGTGTAGTGTGATGTTCTGCAGCAGCTGAGGTGCATGATGAGATTCTGCAGAACATCATAATACATAATGTATACATAATAATAGCTGAGGTATCGACAGGAGAATACGTGAGAATAGTTCCTGCACAATTGATTCTAGTATGGGGGGGGGGGGGCACCATTTTAATTTTCGCCTCAGGCAGCAGAGAGGCTAGAATCGGCCCTGCACGCGCAGATGCGCCAGCATCAGGACCCTGCGGCCAGAAAGATCATCCGGCCGGTACTTAAGTACTGACCGGGATGATCCGGGCAGAGACCGGCCGTTCCGTGACCGTAATGTGAACGTAGCCTAAGGGTTCACACTACGTTTTTTCCATCCTTTTTTTCCATCCATTTTTGAAAAAAAACAGATGGAAAAACAGATGCATTTGTGTGCATCTGTTTTGATCCGTTTTTCCATTGACTTCATTATAAAAAAAAAAGGATCACAAGGCGTGAGGTTATTTTAACGTACACAAAAACATAGTCGTCCACATTTTTAAGTACATTAAAAAAAGATGCATTTTGATCCTTTTTTTTTTTTTTTTTTATAATGGAAGTCGATGGAAAAACGGATCAAAACGGATGCACACACATGCCTCTATTTTTCTTCAGTTTTTTTACAAAAACGGATTAAAAAAACATAGTGTGAACCCAGCTTATTACAAGCAAAAGTGTTAGGATAAATGACAAAAAAAAAAACAGCCCAGATATGAAGACAATCATAGTAGACACTAACAAAAATGTACAAAGCTCATACATAGAGAGACAGGCATCATCGGAATAGAAGACAGCTGTTACTTCTCCGCCAGCCAGCGATAATATCTAGCTGAAGGCCGCAGCTTCTCTGCTTCCAGACATGCTCTTTATCACTGGTGGTGGATTAGGGTACAGTACTTCTATTCAGCAACTGCACTTCTGTTTACACTGACTCTGCTCCTGACCTTGACCATAGTCTTACCTCTCAATTCTGCTCTTGTCTTACTCCTTCAGATTTGCCTTCTTGCCCTTGTTGTCTTATCCCCTGCATTTTGACCCCTGGCACTTATTCTAATTATCCTCTAGTTGCTGCAGGACTACAATCATGTTGGTGACGCTGCTTTCATTCCTGACTGTGGCTTCACTTCTTTTGGATCAGCTTCCATGACCTGGAGGTCGATACCTTCTTACTGGGATAAGGCCTCATTCACACCACAGTAGATTATGTGTGGTGTCCCACCAAGAGTGTCTTGTAACTCTCCTTTGCACCCCTAAAAAAGCTTCTCACTCCAGGTTAAGTGGTGATTTTTATAGTTTCAGCACTAGATGTCATTATCTTTTATATGTGTATGTATTTCTATGCAGGCACAGCTGAAGGTCCTAATGGGTTAATGTTTTCTATGTGCCACGTGTTCTTATTGTCCAATAGGAGGTGCTTTCTACTTCCGACCTCTCTCTATCCTATCTCTCTCTTTTGCACACACTCATTCCCACCACTCACAGAGTAGATTACCTAGCCCCTGTAGAAGTTAGTTACTTGGTGAAGGAAGTGAGTTCAGTTCTAGTTGGATTCTCGTGGGAGAAAGACACACAGAGCAAGTGTCCCTGTTGTAGCCAAGCCAGGGCCTGACTTATGCCAGATCCCTTGTCCGGGACCAAAGTCAGTTGAGTTGAGCCTAGTCTAAGACATGTGTATACAGATGCAGCTAGAGACAAGCAGTTCATTTACTACCTATACTATATCTACTATGCAGTGCTAAACACTAGAAACATCCTGACCCACAACGTGAATCAGTCTGAAAAGTGCAAGGCAGTATCCTGAGATACAAGAGGAACTAGCCTGGATAGGACAAAGCTACCAAGGAAGGTCTACGTATCTCGCAGTGCAGGTAACTGGGACACCCCCGGAAATTTAACTTCACTTAGATAACCACGACTGGGTATTGTAGCACCCTAGGAGGACAAGTCACTCGACACTGTAGGGCACAAGGTGGTCAGTCACAGTCTCTACATGGGTACAAGTAACTTCTCACTCTACAAGTATTCTCTCAAGTTCCAGCAGAGTACATTGCTACATTGGGTTGGGACTCCCTCAACAAACTCTTCTCTGCTCTCAACTTTACAAGCACCGCTACATCTACCTCTTTCTTTTCTACTTCTTCAAGCACCTCCTCAAGCACAGCCAAGTCAAGCACTAAAGTCTGTGTAAAGATTTATCTATTTTACTGAAGTGTATTGTTCTACTGAAAGACTGCACAGTAAAGCTGTTATATTTTTATATCACTGGGACTTAGTCATCTTTTCCTATGCACCAGCACCTATACACACTAGCCACACCCCTTGGGTTATTTTTCCCCTTTCTGTGGGTGGCGGTACTGATAGTCCAGGTGGGTCAGTTGCCACTCAGGACTACCGTTACAAGAGCCCAAGGGACCCACTACAACCCAGCATGTCACCGACCATTAGAAGATGGCAGCCAGCCACAACACAAAGCAGGTACCAACATCATACCTGTGTGCTGGACTAGCACTGGCATCACGACACTACCATCTCTGGCTGAGCTGTACAACAAAACCGACCAACCACCACAGAAGGGGCGTCACCAGTAACAGTGCCGCAATCGACATTAACCCCTGCAGTGCCGCGGCACTTACATCAGTGACATGAGCTGCAGCTCTTGTCACTGTCCGATCGGGACCCCCGCAGCTACTATAGGGTTAGCTACTATAGGGTCAGCTACTATAGGGCCAGCTACTATAGGGTCGGCTACTAAAGGGACAGCTACTATAGTGTCAGCTACTATAGGATGACCTACTATAGGGTCGGCTACTATAGGGCCAGCTACTATGGGATCAGCTACTATAGGGTCAGCTACTTTAGGAGGCAGCACCAGAGGGTGCTATCTACTATAGGAGGACAACAGGGAGCCCTCTACTGTAGATGCATATAGCTGAGCTGTCTCCTCTTTTCTCCTTCTAGTAGCGCCGGAGGCAAAAGCAGAACAATGTGTGGTGTCCCACCACTGTTTTTTTTCCTTGGCACCTGTCCAAAAGTTTTCACTCAAGTTAACCAGTGCAACTGTAGTATATAGTTTTCTCCACTAGGTGTCACTACTGTCTTGAATTCTTGTTTATTAGACAGCTGAAGGAGCAAAAGGGTTAAATGTGTTGTACCATATGTTTCTATACTGACCACTCACAGGTGCTTCTTCTATCTATCTATAGCACAGGATACATCTGTATCTCCCTCTCTCTTACCTACGCTCAGCCCCACCACTCACAGGAGGGTTTAGATATTGACCCTGGTGGAGGAAGTGACTTTAGTCTTAATCAGGTTGCTAGTAAGAGAGGACACAACAAAACAAGTTCCTGCAGAAGTTAAGCCAGGGCTTGGCTGTGGCCAGGACCCCTGACAGGGACCAGAGACAGATACAATGCAATTATTGTATCTGTCTCTGGTCCCTGTCAGGGGTCCTGGCCACAGCCAAGCCCTGGCTTAACTTTCTTTATACAAGCAACTACTACAGTTATGGAGTGCTAAGTTCACTGCAGGGGAGAAAAGCCACCCCGGACCACCTTAGCCCACGTTAGGAACACCAGGGCCATTGCTGAGGGACTATTCTTTTTTCTCTAACACTGCAAGAAGCAGGAGGTACGTCTTAAAGAAAACACTGCAAGACGCAGGAGGTACATCTTTGAAATCCCCAGCCGAAGGAGCTCACACAAGGCCCTTATTCTCACAGCCAGATCAGACATTGTCTAAACGTGAGTATCACTTATCTACTTATATCTACACTACAGTTCCGGCAGAGTACAGGGGCTACATTGGGCAAGGGCTCCTCTGGCAACTCCTCTCCTCTTCACTCTACAAAGCACTATCACTACTATTAAAGTTCTTACTTTCTTCAAGCACCTATTCCTAAAAGCTCTAACTCAGCACCCAAGTTTGTATCAAGATTTGCACTGCATAGCGTGTACTGTCTATTTGCAACATTATCCAGTAAACTATTTTTATTTCAAAACACACAGGACTATGCTTCCTTTGTTCGCACCTGCACCCATAGACACACCACCGTACACCTTGGGCTATTTTTCCCCTCTCTGTGGGTAGCGGTGCCAACATCCTGGGTGGGTCAACTGCCACTCCAGGTTGCCGTGACAAGTGTCCAAGGGACCCGAAACAAGCCCGGAGGTTGCCGACCATTTGGGGTTATAAATTGGCCATACAAAGCAGGTATCAACATCACACCTCTCCATAGACTTTAATGGATGCAGATTAAGATGACCGGACAGGTAGCACGTCAGAACACTGCAAGATACGTGCAACATACGCTTCAAACTGTCCCACTGAAAACACGGATCGCCGGATGAAAGTAAACCCGGCCTAAGCAGTTCTTGCATTGAATGAAGCTGACGAGTAACAGAAATGCATAGAGTATCAGTCTCCTTTCACACTACATTTTTGTCAGTCTAGCAGAATATTAGATTTTTATTTGCCATATCCAGCAATAAAAACATGTAGAAAAGAGGACAATATTTTAAAATATCATGAGGAGGAACAAAACAAGGATACAAGAAACGGATAGCAAAACCATCTACAATCTGATGCCTTTCAGCACAATTCACCGAACTGCTGTTTGAACTGGGTTTTTTTTTGGGGGGGGGGGGGGGTGTTTTTGTTTTTTGTTAGATTAAGTGCTAAAACAGTGATTCAAGTACCCAAAGTATAAAAGAGATCTCAGTCAGCCGACTTTGAAGCTAACCTTATATTGTGTATAAACTGTTCTTCAAGCGCGTATATTGGAATCCAGGGATGGCACTTGGAGCCCCATGGCAAATGTCGCAGCAGTACCGCAACATCTAGCAACCCCTGGGTCACCACAATATACAAACTTTTCCCGATCAATGAAGTTTGGGCTTCTTATGGTTTTGTGTTTTGAGCAACTGCGTATACCTAATAATACTTCTAGTAAATGTACCTAAACATTTTTTGGGAGGGATTAGTGAACATTTATGCTCCTTATAAAGGGTATTGTCTCCTCTATGAATATACTGTAGAGGACTTGTGGTCATGCACTCATTTCAGTTCCTGCCTTTCCAGACAGGGATCTCTTATAGTATGCTGCCATAACTTGGCATGCGTGCCCCATATTTCCTGCTATAACATCTTTGTGGCTTCCAACTCTCCTAGAAGTTTTCAAAAAGATGTTACTTCTGGGGGTGCAAAAATGATTAAAATAAATCTGTTACTAGGTTTATGCCACCTTAAATGAGGGCAGCATAAACTAGTGATTTAAATGCTGAACAGATCGGTGTATTACATGCATAATTTTGTTCAGCTGTTCTCCTAATATGCAGGAGAATATGATTCTTGCTGCACCCCTCCCCCCCCCCACCCTCCAGCTGCTGATTGACAGTTGACTGCTTATACACCACATGGATAGATAACTGCCAATCAGCAGCTGGTGGGTGGAGTTTTCTGCTTCTCATAAATATCCAGGGTCTCTTTAAGAAAACCCAAATCCCTGCAGTAATCCTTCCATTTTGACCTTATGAGGGGACTGGCAGGTGTGCTGGGGGAAGGAGAGTAGGCAGGGTGAGAGGGTTGTGATGAACAGCTTAGGGAAAGCAATGCATTCTGGGGGTTGTAGCATTAAGCAACTGCTCAACCAGAAAGTACATTCACAGAATACAAAACTAAGACCCCCAAAACAAATGGATTGTTGGTGGTTTCAGAACTGGGGCAGACAGGTAAGGAATGCTATATACTTCTGCAGAATTTTTTTTTTAACCTGATTTTAGAGGACCCCTTTAACAGTTATAATCAATCAGCAGATCTAAAAAAAAGAAGTTGTAGTGTAGCCTTGGCATTAGTCACACCTAGACTTTTTGTGTGGTGTCAGGCTTTGAAAAATGTAAAATATTAAAATAGAAATATTCTTATAGTAACATGTAACGCTGAAAGCACTGGTTAAATCTTTGACAAAAGTAACAAAGTCATTACAATAATGAATAACGCCAAGGCCGTCATGTCCGACACCATGTACAGGCTTCAGTTTTGTTTCTGTTCTTCTGAAAATAAAAGAAATCTTAACATGGGATTTCATACTGCTGCTAAAATTCCCGTTTCCATTCAGGGATCATGCACAGCTGTCAAGATGTATTTTTCTATTTTATCCCTGATTAACAAAAGCGTATAAAACGTTTGATGTGTGCAGAGTGTTTTATTCTATAGAAAGTCTTATTTTCCCAGGTGCAGAACATAAGCCTTGAACATTATTAGCCTACTGTACATGACGGCTCGGTATTTTCTGCTCACTCTCCATACTGAGCTGAAGATATATTGAGTTGTTAATGGGCACTGTTACATTCTCCAGATATAAGGTATAAAACATAGCAAGTCCTTCTTGAAAAGACCGTATTTAGAGTTTATGCCGCTTAGGCGTTTTTAGTGCTTATTCTCTATTGCAACACATGTTGTGCTGAGTTGGGTTGTTTTCTTCCATATGTTGTTGTGGTGATGAGTTATTCTCTTACATACAATGTGATGGGGAGTTGGGTTCTTCTCCTACATGTTATGGTGGCAAGTTGGGTTCTCCTCTTACATATGTTGTGGTGGGGAGTTGGGTTCTTCTCCTACATGTCGTGGTGAGTTGGGTTCTTCTCCTATATATGTTGGTGAGTTGGGTTCTTCTCCTACATATGTAGTGGTGGTGAGTTGGGTTCTTCTCCTACATATGTTGGAGTGATAAGTTCTTTACCTAAATATGTTGTGGTGGGGTGTTGGATTCTTCTCCTACGTATGTTGAGGTGGTGAGTTGGAAACTTCTGCTACATTTGTTGTGGTTGTGAGTTGGGTTCTTCTCCTACATGTCGTGGTAAGTTGGGTTCTTCTCCTATATATGTTCTGGTGGTGAGTTGGATTCTTCACCTACATATGTTGTGGTGGTGAGTTGGAATCTTCTCCTACATATGTTGTGGTGGTGAATTGGATTCTTTTCCTAGATATGTTGTGGTTGGGAGTTTGGTTCTTCTCCTATATGTCGTGGTGAGTTGGGTTCTTCTCCTATATACGTTCTGGTGGTGAGTTGGATTCTTCGCCTAAGTATGTTGTGGTGGTGAGTTGGAATCTTCTCCTACATATGTTGTGGTGGTGGTGAATTGGATTCTTTTCCTAGATATGTTGTGGTTGGGAGTTTGGTTCTTCTCCTACATGTCGTACTGAGTTGGGTTCTTCTCCTATATATGTTCTGGTGGTGAGTTGGGTTCTTCTCCTACATATGTAGTGGTTGGGAGTTTTGTTCTTCTCCTTCATGTCGTGGTGAGTTGGGTTCTTCTCCTATATATGTTCTGGTGGTGAGTTGGGTTCTTCTCGTACATATGTTGGAATGATGAGTTCTTTACCTAAATATGTTGTGGTGGTAAACTGGATTCTTTTCCAATGAAATCCAAATCTCTGGTGTCATCCACTCCTAACCCTCAAGCAAATACAATTAACCTTGGATTTTCTTATCCATCTCTTACCACCATACTCGAGACACCTATAGGCCCTCTTTAATCAGACATAATGTGGCCATATTTTAGAGTTCATATTATGGCATCTTGTGCTGACCATCTTAGTGATTCAAACTTAGATTGCCATAGAAATTCGTAGTGACCTAGGTTGGGTTCACCTGAACTGTGGAAGGTCCAAGTCTTGTGGCCATAGTGGCTGCATTCAGGTCTGTATTAACAGCTGCTGCTGCCCTAAGCACTAAACCTGAAGACGCCCCATCTTCACGCACCTATTGATGATACCAGACCTGACCAATACCACCATACCCCCCCCACACACACACACACACACACACACACCCCTGGAAAAGACACCAGATTTACTAGCAAGTCTGAACGGGAGGAGGGAAACTAAAAAAAATAAAAACAAAACAATTAGTTTTTTCTGTCCCCGTGCTCCCTGGTGCTGCCCCCCTGCAAGGTGCTGCCCTAGGCACCGGACCACAGGTGCCTAGTGGTAAATACGGCCCTGGCTGCATTATGGCTGCCCTACGGTCCCCTGATCTCCAGACGTTCCTGGCTTCAGACAGGCCTTGAGACTGGATGTTTTAGGCCTGCTTAGCCAGGTTGAGCGGGCCTACCAACGTCACGTCTCAAGGCTAATTCTCTCATCGATGACCTGGCTTGCTGAATATTTGGCATGTTCGCCAATGGCTCTCACCATCACTGTCCGGTTCTTGAGACCAGCCACTACCCACACTGGAACCATGCTTTGTGAAGCAACCTGGTGACCTCTAGCTGCAGAGGTCCACTACTGCAATCTTACCAAACCTTATCCTGTCCCTTACAAACAGCCTGTATTTAGCATGCATTTTGGAGCTTCGCTAAAAGTGTTCATTTTGGTGGATGATATTTCCTTTCATTGTCTCCCAGTATCTCAGTTCCTATTTGGCTTGTGGCATGGTTTTTGCTCTACGACTATTTATATCCTCATCGTCAAACCTTTCGGTATTTGACAAATCCAGTAAAATTCGATCCTCTGCAAATACCCGGCTGTGTAATAAATCCTACGGCTGCTCGGTGTGAGATGTGGTAGCGTTTCTGGGGCACACATTGGTCTTTTCAGAATTTTTCTCACACAAAGTTATTTCCTGTATAGACAGACAGTATTTGCTGCAGACATTTCCTGAAACTATCCTGCCGGCCACTACTATTTTCTTTGTAGCTAAATATAAAAAAGTTACGGTAATTTTCTGATTAAGGCATGCAGCCAGATTTTTTGCATTTGCTTCCTGTGGGACTTCGTGCATACCGACAGTGAGATTTATTTATGCATTGCTTATTGTATTATGTCGTATGATTTGTTGATTTGGATCTCCTGCACACTTGGCGTCCTCCATGCTTCACTTCTTCTGCTTTGTCACAGAAATATAGAAAATATAGAAAATAACGAAAGGAAATTTAAGGCACTGGAGATTCCAATAAAACTCTGTTATTTATCTCTGTTTAATATATATATGATTTTTTGGATGACTTTTTCAAGCTAGGACATGAGCCAGATATACATATTGGGGTCAACCATGCCTCTGCCGTAGCCTGGGTTGCTGGAACTAATGTTGGACCTGCTGGTGGGTTTTGGAGGCTACTTATCACGGTGACCAAGAATGGTAAAAGCCACCCCCGGACACACGGCAACCGGACCTTGGTTTGGACCTTGGTGTTGCTGAAACTGTGATAGTACAGATGACAGAGTCCCACTTTAACCTCCTCCCGCCGCTCCACTGTTAATCAATGTCGCTGCAGCCTATGCCCGATGCTGCAGCAATGTTAATTAACACTCTAGGATGACACAGGCATAGAAGCTGCGCCTGTGTCATCCGCAGCGGGTCCCGGCTATCAGTGATAGCCGGGGACCCGCCGCAACTCTCAGCACCGGAGCCGCACTCCACAGCTGAGAGTTAACGCTATAGATACTGCAATTAGCACGACCGGAGCATCTATAGGGCTCTCTCTCCGGTGTCCATCAGGGCTCTGCGAACTGATGGTTTCCTGGCTACGGAATCCGATGGGGGTCAGGAGGGAAGGCAGGGCACACGGGGCGCGCATGCCTGAGCTCTGCCCCCTTCCCTCTCCCCTGCCACTGTCACAAGATAGTAACAGCGGCAGCGGACAGAGGAGAGGGGGCAGAGATACGGACATCAGCTTATGGGATCATTATGATCCCATAAGCTGATGTCCAAACACGACCTGGGCATTGGGGCATCAATGACCCCAGGTCATGAAAGGGTTAAACAACTTGTAAACTTTACCTGAGGAAGGTAAGTGCAAACAGTTACAAACAGTGCTCAGGTACAGTGCAAAAATAATCAATACAATAGTCCAACAGGTAGGTAGGGGAGTTGATAGAAAACTGTAACAGGTGTCAGGGACCGGATAGGAGGGCCCTTGCATAATGTACTAAGTACTCTGTCAGGATGTAGTAAAGTGTTGAGGAAGTGTTTGACGAATCCTCATACTCACTATTGGATAAGTCTCAGTTATCTCACCTAACCGCCTTCTGCCCCAGTGTTGGGTTTCCGTCCTATTGGGGTAGTACGAGTCCTAGGTCTCTGCTCTGGGTGGAGCTGGCTTGAAGTGTCCTTTCTACAAAACTGAGCGTCTTGTCAGTGGAGAGCGGCTTACTGGCACTGTGCTCTACTGCAGGTCCAGTGTTAAGCTTGTCCATCCCTTTTCTCTAAGGTGGCTGACTGTCCTGTTTAGCTAGTCTGTCCTTGGCGTAAGCATGGGTGAAGAATCCCTTGTCTCCAGTTTCCCTAGGGGTCTTGTCTAGCAACCCATAGTGGTTGGGCGACTAGTGTCAGGAGCAACTGTACACACGTCCTGCCTGGCCTATAACTAGGCATTAACTAACTAAAGGAAGTGGTTACTAGAGAAAAAGAGGTGTGTGTGTAGCTAGACCTAAGTGTTAGCTGCAGATGTGCTGTGTGAGTGCGACATCTAGTGGTTGGAGTAAGGAACAGCGACCTCCTGTCCTAATCTGTGACACTAGAGTGATACAGCTTTACCAAAGTGTAGGAAGAAAAGAAAACACATATTGGATATGAGTGCTGCATAGAAAAAGTCCAACAGCATCCAAATAAAATAATCTTCAAGCTTTTATTGATCGACCAAGCATAAAACACAACATTTCAACTCACATTGAGTCCAGGTACACTTGTGAGTCGAAAAGTTTGTTTTATGCTGGGTCTATCAATAAAAGCTTGAAGATTATTTTATTTGGATGCTGTTGGAGTCCTTCGATCCATGTCATAGAGACATGTCAAAAGTTTTGATCAGTCCAGGTCTGAGTGTTCAGACCTATACCGATCGGGAGACTGAGCTGGGAGAGGACCGCGCTGCAGCATGTCCACTCTCCACTCTGAGTCAGGCTCATGATGGAAGTCTATAGAGGCCAACTCTTTTTTTCTTACATAGAGTGGGAAGAGGACATGCTGCAGTGCGGTACTCTCCTGGCTCAGTCTCCCGATCGGTACGGGTGTGAACACTCAGACCCGGACCGATAAAAATTTTTGACATGTCTCTATGATGTCTCTAAGACTTGTCAAAAGTGTTTATTTCTTTCCAATCCACTGGTAGAAAGTTATACAGATTTGTTATTTCTTCTATTTATAAAATTTCCAGTCATCCAGTACTTATCAGCTGCTGTATGTTCTGCAGGAAGTGGTGTATTCTTTCCAGTCTGACACAGTGCTCTCTGCTGCCACCTCTGTCCATGTCAGGAACTGGCCAGAGCAGTAGCAAATCCCCATAGAAAACCTCTCCTGCTCTGGACAGTTCGTGACATGGACAGAGGTGGCAGCAGAGAGCACTGTGTCAGACTGGAAAGAATACACCACTTCCTGCAGGACATGCAGCAGCTGATAAGTACTGGGAGATTTAAAATTTTAAAATAATTTACAAATCTGTATAACTTTCTCACATTATAAAAACATTTTTTCGTGACGCCCGTAAGCTTATGAGGCCCTCTGTCTTAATTTGGGACTGGATCACATGTTCCATTAGTCCAGAATGATTGTGCATTTGTTTTGTTTTCAGTTAAATTTCATAAATGGTGAAATGCAATGTATACGGATGGTACTCGCTGCCACAGCACAATCTGACTCTTACTCGCAGAGATTAAGCATAATTTATTTTTCTATAATAGACATGCAGGGAATGTTTTCCCATAAGAGGAATGCATGGAATATTCTGGACTAACAAATGTACCTGTCCCCTGAACAGTAAACCCACTGTGGTACATTAAATGAATTAGTGTAGAAAATGTGTTTTTATTAGAGAAAAGGCACAGAATTACTCCTGTCCCATCACTAGGATGCTAAATCACAGGACGCCTAATGCTGTCCGATTGCGTCATAATCATAATTCACAAAACAAAAATACATCGCATTTCAAGACAATTAAAAATAGCAATATATTTGAGTTTTTAAAATAAGGACATACAGTATTTATCACCTGCACTTTTTTTTCACTCAGGCATCTTCCGTGCTGTGCAAAAACTCACAGATCTTGCTCAAAATGTATTATTAGGCCTTCTTAAATCTTGCACATTTTTTTGTTTAATTTTTGGCAAATTTTGGACTTACAAACCATACCAGGGTAGGAGTGGAGTACTCTCTTAATTTTCAAAGCTTTCTTTGTTTAAATCATCAAAGTTATACATATGGCCACTAGGTGTCTCCCTTCACTGTGCATGTATACAGCTTGCAGCGTGTCCACATTCAGAGAAACCTTGGGGTGCTGGCATTGTATGGTCAGCTCTCCTGTCACACAGTACCAGAACCTCTGTAACCACATAGTGACAGAGGAAAAACCAAGAGGGAGAATGGACCACCGTATCGCCATATCTATAACATTAATTTAAATATAGAAAACTTAAATAAAGCAAGTATAATGCAACCCCTTTTAATTTATTTAAAAAAAAAACAAATTGCGTTGTACTCTTTAACCCCTTCATGTCCACATTTGTATATATGTTCCTATTGTACATCCCCATAGCATAGCGATCGTGGCATTTAAGGAAATTAGTGAGAGAACGCTGCTTCATTGTGAACTGGACATCCGTGCATCAATGATCTTTGGCGTGAAGGGGTTAAAGGGGTTTTCCAGCGAAAATCTTTTTCTTTCAGATCAACTGGTTTTAGAAAGTTATATAGATTTGTGAGTTACTTTTACTACTGTGGACAGTTCTCGACATGGACAGGGGTGGCAGCAGAGAGCACTGTGTCTGACTGAAAAGAAAAAACACCACTTCCTGCAGGACATACAGCAGCTGATAAGTACGGGAAGACTGCAGATTTTTAAATAGACGTTAATTACAAATCTATATAACTTTCTGAAACTAGTTAATTTGAAAGAAAACGATTTTTGCTGGATAACCCCTTTAAGGAACAACTACTGCAGACTTACTGTTGACCTATGTTACATCGTCACATACATACTTTTATTATACAATAAGAAATTATAATGAAGAACAGAGAGCTTTCTGCACTTTCCCCCAATCCTCCCATGCAAAGAAAACTCCAGCTACCAGGTGTCTCCAGTGGTTTATTAAAATGCTGAGATTGCACAATTTGGATTTTAACTTCAAGTAGCTCGGAATGTTGTTTCAGTGTCTCCAGCAGCCAAATAAAAATACCATTAACTGCTATGCTTTGCTAGTCTTGTAACATTTTCTTTGAAGATGGTATTTTCCTCGGGGTTTTACTCGTTCTCCATCTTGGAGACAGATTTCCCAACATCAAAGTCATAAATTGAGGGGGGTTTTATTCTTCACAAACAAACTAGTAAAACCCTGTCTCATCTGGAGTAAATACATAAAGGTGTTCAGTATTCGGTTCTGAAATCAAGACCAAACCCATGGAGCTGAGAAGTTGGTATTTTTTATAATGTTAAAATGGCCAAACGCAGAATATTTAAGTTTTTCGTAAAAGTAAGTTTTGTAGCAGATGTAAAAAAAACTATGAAGCTCTAATATCATACACAATATTCCTTCTTCTACATCAGGCCATGACATTACAATGCAAACTTAAGGGGTTATTCCACACACGAGGTAAAAAATGAAATGCTCCCAAATCTGGTCTTACCAAGTCCCTCTGGGTATTTTGAGCCATCTCCCATCTTTCTAGCTGCCACTGTTCCTGAGTTTCAAGTTTTTCTAAAAGCCGGTCTATATCCAAGATGGCGCTGGCCAGGAAATTTCTTCTCCCAGCATGCATTGCACCTCAGAGCCAACTGCCAAGTATCTGCCAATTGCTGGCTCAATATGCTTCTGCTTTACAATGTAAACAACATATCTATCTATATATCTATCTATTCATCTATCAACATAGATATATTAGAAAGAGAGAGATAGATGAAACAACTGTGTTTCTTTTTCCCTATATTGCTCAGGAGGATGTCACTGTTTTGTTGTTTCCCATCTCCTTGGCCATGTGCTCACCGATTGGTGTGATGTCAGTGGTGGGCGGTGTTACATATGAGGTATTACAGCTTGCCTGGCAACAGAATAGATGGATCATGTGACTTTGGTCTCAGAAGGAAGAGGGAGAACAGAGAAGTGGGGACAGAGTACCCCTTTAAAGCCCTATAAGACACCACGATAAACCGGGGAAAGCAAGCGCCAACCTGTCAGCTGAACGCTTAATTACCCCTCGTTTCCTGCTCGCTGCCTCTGCTATTACACATACAGAGAGTGAGCAGGAAGCAACGGGAGAGGCTGCCCGAACAATACTTAGATCATTCGGGCTGCCCACTGAAGTTAGCAGTGGTCTGGATGTACAGTAACGTCCATGGATGAAACAGGCACAGGAGCTGTGCAGCAACTGTCAGCACCAGAGCGCCCTGTGCTGACAGTTAACCCTATAGATCTGTGCAATCACAGGATGCATAGGGATAACAGAAGGATAATTCTCCCTCTGCTTACTAACAGGGCTCTGCAAAGCAATTACAGAGTCCCATTGGCAGCCATGGACACCAGAGGCCTCTCTGAGGCCTCTGATGTCTTGGTTACACAAGCCCATCATACTCTGCCCTAAGTACACACAAGCGTAATGATGCTGGAAATAAAATTATCACATGATTTAGCCTGTATGGTGACTGCAGAAAATTCAAAGTTTTGCTACTTTTTATGAAGTGGGGGTATTTTTTTTACAAGAAAATTGTACGGATGTGTGCCAAAATTTACCACTTACCTAAATTACAATTGTAGTGTCCCGATACAGGTGGTCCACTAAGCTTTATACCACCTGGGTAAAGTACCTCTTTCAGGTATCCCTTAAGGGGATGAAGGTGCTTACTTGTGTTTCCCCACTAGGTGTCACTCTCTGTATTGTATGTATATGTTTTTTTCTTATTAAGCACAGCTAAAGGAGAGAAATGGGTTAAACGTTCTGTTGTCATGTGTTACTATACTGTCTTATCACAGGTGTAGGTGTTTTTCCACACTTTTCAGCCTATTACCCTTCTCTCCTTCTCTCTCGTATCCACACACAGCCCCACCAATCAGGTTAAGCCGTAGTTCCCCTATGAAAGGGTGGTCAATTCCTGGTAGGAGGGGACAAAGGGACTACCCTGTCTGTAGTGAGGAAACTACTTCTCTCTACAGAAGCAGTGCACTAAGTCTGCAGGAGGTACTACAGAAGTGCTGCACAAAGACTGCAGGAGGTACTACAGAAGCACTGCACAAAGACTGCAGGAGGTACTACAGAAGCTCTGCACAAGGACTGCAGGAAGTACTACAGAAGCTCTGCACAAGGACTGCAGGAGGTGCTACAGAAGCACTGCACAAGGACTGCATGAGGTACTACAGAAGCTCTGCACAAGGACTGTAGGAGGTACTACAGAAGCACTACACAAGGACTGCAGGAGGTACTACAGAAGCACTGCACAAGGACTGCAGGAGGTACTACAGAAGCAGTGCACAAGGACTGCAGGAGGTACTACAGAAGCACTGCACAAGGACTGTAGGAGGTACTACAGAAGCAGTGCACAAGGACTGCAGGAGGTACTACAGAAGCACTGCACAAGGACTGTAGGAGGTACTACAGAAGCACTGCACAAGGACTGCAGGAGGTACTACAGAAGCACTGCACAAGGACTGCAGGAGGTACTACAGAAGCAGTGCACTAAGTCTGCAGGAGGTACTACAGAAGCACTGCACAAAGACTGCAGGAAGTACTACAGAAGCACTGCACAAGGACTGCAGGAAGTACTACAGAAGCACTGCACAAAGTATGTAGGAGGTACTAAAGAAGCACTGCAGAAGGACTGCAGGAGGTACTACAGAAGAACTGCACAAGGACTGCAGAAGGTACTACAGAAGCACTGCACAAGGACTGCATGAGGTACTACAGAAGAACTGCACAAAGACTGCAGGAGGTACTACAGAAGCACTGCACAAGGACTGCAGGAGGTACTACAGAAGCACTGCACAAGGACTGTAGGAGATACTACAGAAGCACTGCACAAGGACTGCAGGAGGTACTACAGAAGCACTGCACAAGGACTGCAGGAGGTACTACAGAAGCACTGCACAAGGACTGCAGGAGGTACTACAGAAGCACTGCACAAGGACTGCAGGAGGTACTACAGAAGCACTGCACAAGGACTGCATGAGGTACTACAGAAGCACTGCACAAGGACTGCAGGAGGTACTACAGAAGCACTGCACAAGGACTGCAGGAGGTACTACAGAAGCACTGCACAAGGACTGCAGGAGGTACTACAGAAGCACTGCACAAGGACTGTAGGAGGTACTACAGAAGCACTGCACAAGGACTGCAGGAGGTACTACAGAAGCACTGCATAAGGACTGCAGGAGGTACTACAGAAGCACTGCACAAGGACTGCAGGAGGTACTACAGAAGCACTGCACAAGGACTGTAGGAGGTACTACAGAAGCACTGCACAAGGACTGCAGGAGGTACTACAGAAGCACTGCACAAGGACTGTAGGAGGTACTCTAACAGTGAGTCTAAAAGTCCCACAGCTGAAGGAGTCCAGACAGGGCCCCACTACCCAGAGCCAGCCATAAGCCCACTGCTGCCTCACGCTGGTCTCAGAACAAGTCTTATACCTACTCAAAGTTACCTTTACTTCTCCTATTCTTCACTCCTGTCACCTGCACCTGCTCTTAAAGTTGTTACCATTCTTGTACTGTATTTTGCTGAAGTTGTTTCAGGTAAAAAGGTTATCCTGGTTAAGTGCTGGACTCTGTACCGCCGCTCCTGCACCTTACACATGGGCCATTCCAACAATGCTCGGGGGCCCAGACCACTCAGTCTATACCTACTGTGCATACATCTAGTTACACAGCAAACATATAATAAACAAGAGGGGCTAAATACTAATAATACTTATATGTATAAAATATATCTTAAAGGGCTTATCCAGCCTTAGAAAAACATGGCCACTTTCTGCCAGAGAAAACACGATTCTTGTCTCCAGGTCAAGTGTGGTTTGCAATTAATCTCCATTCACTTCAATGGAACTGAGTTGCAAAACTCCACCCAAACTGAAGACAAGAGCGGTGCTGTCTCTGGCCATGTTTTATCAAGCGCAGGATAATCCCTTTAAATTATGATAAGTACGCCTCTTACTGCAGCTTTATGTTTTTTTTTCCATGAAGTGCAAAAATACAGATGTCAGGCTCCATCCAGGCAAACCACAAGTAAAGGTAATTGAAGCTGAACAAGTTCTACCATGAAGAGGATATAATGCAGCTAGTGTGGAATGATACGCTACCTGATAAATAGCACAGACCACACAGACCGTCTTTGAAGTGAGGGGGAAAGTAACATGTAGAATGTGTAGAAGTGATATACTAGTCATTGAGATCATAGCTGAAATGTTCATGTGTTGTTGAGCAATATTATAGATAAGTGAAGGGTAGGTTTCTCCAAGACCCTTCTCAAGTTTCTTTCTAGCCTACACCAGCACTATAAGTCTACCATTAGTCTAATACTGTTAAAACTCTACCTTAAGGCCCTATTCCACCAACAGATCTGACGACAGATTATCTGCCAAAGATTTGAAGCCAAACCTAGGAACAGACTATAAACAGAGAACAGGTCATAAAGGAAAGACTGGATTTCTCCTCTTTTCAAATCCACTCCTGGGTTTGGCTTCAAGTCTTTGGCAGATAATCTGTCGTCAGATCTGTTGGTGGAATAGGGCCTTTAGCCAGTGCATTCAGATAGAGAGCAATGACCTGTTTATGCCTGAATTATCTGATTGACGTATAATGGGTCTGGCAAGTTTCCATATTGTTTAGCATTGCAGACTATGGCTACGTGCCCAATTACGCAGCCATCTCTTTACTCCACTGATAATGATCATGACCATTATTAGCGTCCATCTATGTCACAAGATGGTGTCCTCTGTGATGCGGTGTCTAGGGGAGTTTTGGTGGGCTCCCTGTCGGGTACCTGAGTGGGTCTAGGATCACTTGGGCACTTGTCACCATAGCCTGGAGTGCTGTAGGACCCACCCAAGACAGTTTGGGACCACAGCAGCATAACAATAAATATTAACCCAAGTGTAAAGGTGTGTGGGTGCGGGTGCGTAAGAATAGGCCAGAGTCCAATGCTTAGAATCAAAGATAGAATAGTTCACTTGGAAGAACTTAGTGCAATACAACAGTACAGCGGTAAGGATACAGTTCAGTGTAATACAAAAGTACAATATTGCAAGTTACATAGCTGCTTGTAGTTGAGGTAGAGACAAGGTGCTTTTAAGAAGAGAGCTTGGTAGAAGAGAGAGTAGAGGGGAGGGGGTGGCTGAGGGGCCCTGTCCAATGTAGAAGTGTATTCTGCCTGGAACAGTTGTAGGTGTGTAGAAGAGATATATATAGAGAACACTCATTCTCATGTATAAACTCTAGACTAAACGCCTTCTGCGCCCCATGCTAGGTGGCTAGTTCGAGCCCCAGGCCTTGTTATCTGGGGTAAGCAGACTCCCGAGACTTCCCAGTCGTCCTGAAATGTGCAGTGGAATACGTAGACTTTCTGTACCTTTGTTCCACTGGGGTCAGTTCCTGTGACTGCTGAGGTAACTGCCCTTCACTTTTAGAGAGGTTCCTGGCGTAGGCAAGGTGATCCCTGTGTGGCTTCTCTCCCCTTGGTACTTCCTAAGCACTGCATCTTGGTTGTGTTACTCATAAGGAAGAATCTGTGGCTTTCTTGGTTGTGTCTCTCTCCGACTCCTCCCACCAGGAACTAAGTCCTTCCTACAGGGGTCCATCTAACCCTGCCTGTGATTGGTGGGGCTGTGTGTGTGTAGAGAGAGGGAGAGAGCAGAAGATATGGTGAATAAAGGAGGGAAAGCACCTGCACCTGCAAAGAACAACATGTGAAATATAACAGTTAACCCTTAGCCTCCTTCAGCTGTGCATAGGAGATAATAGACACTTTAGTGATACCTAGTGGAAAAAACACTGACTGACGAGGATACTTCATCCCATTTGTGTGAACCCAAGGGAGTTACCTTACTCAGGCACAATAAAGGTTTAGGGGCCCATACCGGGTCACTACACTTCCCCGATATGTTCCTGAAGTGGGATCATAGCTTATGCTATTCTTTCTGTCAGAAAACTTAGGGACGATATTGCACTGTAAGTGAGCCTTGATCTGCTGGATCCACCTATACATGCGTGACGGCTGCATAGACATTGTTAGCGATGTCTGTGCAGCTCTTGCTTTTACATAGAAAATAATAAAGTTAATACTTACCCATGCTCCCCTGGTGTCCTGCTGCCTTTTAACCACATTCTCTGCTCACTGCAGCCGCCACTGACATTTCTGTCCTTGTCTCTTCAGTGACAGGCTGCTCAGCCAATTACTGACCCAGACGGGACAGCCCCACGGACAGTGATTGGCTGAGCAGGCAATGTGGGTAAAAGGCAGCAAAACACCAAGGGAGCATGGGTAAGTATTAACTTTATTATTTCCATTACGCTCTCATCAGCTGTCAGCAAGGCATCACTATTACACAGAGCTTTGCACGGTCGGTGGCCGATCGTTGGCTGATCATAGACGCTATTACACGGAGCGATATCTGCCTGAATTGGCCTGATACAGCAGCCTGTGTAACAGAGCCCTTGGTCTCAGAGAGGGAAGCTGCAGCCATTTGGGATATTAGTTTGCTGTCAAAAATCAACTGAAACGTCATGGAACATAGGCTAATAGCACTGTGAGCCTTACAATATCACCAGCCGAAAATTCTAATTGATCACCTTTGGTCAAGTTCACTTTTTCAGTTTTCTTATTAAACAAATGTCTATAATCTGTAAAAAAATGAATGTTCCCATTTAGTGTTACTATGTTTTATTCCAGCGGATCCATTTCCTTGCCTCTACCACACCGCTAACTGAGATTTGCCTTTTTACAGAACTAATCTTTTCAGTATTGTGAAGTTGATTTTGGCTTTGGACTGACAAGTCTCCGTCTATTTCCTTAGATCGGCATATTCAACTCTTAGAAAACAGTGGATTTAAGTTGCTCTGTCCTAAGCATGATCCTGACACTTGGCACACAGTATGAAAAGTTTATTATAACTGGGTTTCTTTTATTTTTGTTTTTAACACTATGGTCTACAAAGAGCGTCCATGCTTTTATAACTGTTTGATTTTTCTCTCAATAGTATTAATTTGCATTTTATTGCAAGACAAAAGTATATGATCACCTACCAACCAGTAAGAAGTTCCCCCTACTCCACACTCATTACCTGGATTAATTGCACCTTTTTGAACTTGTTACCTGTATAAAACACCTGTCAACACACCCAATCGATCACACTCAACCTTTGCACCATGGCCAAGACCAAAGAGCTGTCTAAGGACACTGGGGACAAAACTGTAGACCTGCACAAGGCTGGGATGAGCTACAGGACAATAGGCAAGAAGCTTGGTGAGAATTCAACAACTGTTTGCGCAAATGTAAGAAACACTGTCAATCTCCTCGGTCTGAGGCTCTACGCAAGATCTCCCCTTGAGGGGAAAGGATGATTCTGAAAAATCAGGAATCAGCCCTGTACTTTACAGGAGGACCTGGTGAGAGCTGGGACCACTATCTCAAAGAATACCATTAGTCACACACTATGCCGCCATGGATTGGAATCCTGCTGGGGCACGCAAGGTCCCCCTGCTCACGCCATCACATGTCCAGGCCGTTATTGAAGGTCACCATAACCATCTGGATGTTCCAGAGGAGGCATGGGAGAAGGTCATGTGGTTAGATAAGACCAAAATACAACTTTTTGTTATCTCTTGACAACCCCAAGAACACAGTCCCAACCGGGACATCATACTTTGGGGGTACTTTTTTGAAAAGGGGACAGGATGACTGCACCCTATTGAAGAGAGGATGGATGGGGCCGTGTATCTCGAGATTTTGGCCAACAACCTCCAATCTTTGTAGGTGGGAAAACTTACAAAATCGGCAACGTATTAAATACTTATTTTCCCTATTTTATGGCTTTTGGGTTGTGTAGAATGGATTATTCTTGAAAAACTCCGCTGTGTTCTTGCTGGTACAGTACCTGCTTTATAACCTCTAACCGGACTCTCTAAATCTAGTGAGAACGTAATATCACCGCTCAGTCGGGCTTAAACAATTTGCTATATGTTGCCTGGATGTGTCATTTGGTATTATGAATCCATCATTTCATCTGCTCAGGCTTTTTATTTTCCTTTCTGTCAGATCCCAGCATGCGTTCTGCTAAAAGATTCTGCAATGTATAGCTTTGCCACCAGCTCCTAAAATGCTGCCAAGATCTTCAAAGGCCTCCTAACCTGAACATATGAAAAATGTCTGAGCGGAGATTATAATTTACAACCAGACCATGAAATTTCACGCCTGTACGTCAGCGCAGCCGCAAGGAAAAGGAAGGTGCACAGAGGCGGCCACCTAATGTCTCCATTATTATAATGAATTTCACCCGCTAAAACGCCAGCTTCTATACGCCCAACATAAGTCTACAAAAACTGGCCACATCAAACCCAGGCCTGTCCTATTAAAATGTCATTTTTTAACGTGCTACTACTGAAATTCTGTGTACAGACACCTGAAGTACATGAATATGATAAAACGTGTAACACACCAGCATCAATCATCCAGTAACCATTGGTCTGCTAGATGCCAGGTTCCAAAATTGTAATGAAATTAGATTGTCACTAAACATTTGCAGACTTGCAGAGCTGTACTTACTTACAGCTACTAAATGGCACTATTTAAAAGGGTATTCCACTCAAACATAACTTTTGATAGTGAGACTAACAATTCCCAAAGTTCTCAACTGCTGCTTTCTGCTGAAGACACAGAAAACTGAGTGTGAGCTTTTCTCTCTCCCCCTCCTGGCTGTGACAGTGCTCCTGGCCAAGGAGCAACCCAACCCTATGGCTGACGATCAGCATCACCCAGTGGGAGAGTGTTTATTCTAGCAGCTGTGGTGCAATTACTGGCAGGTCTCCCTGCCAGTCAGTCAAGTATGTTGCAGGTGTTTGTGTCTAGGATCAGGGGGCCGGTCCAATCATGTTCTCAGGTAAGGGACCATTACCATGGTTGTCCACAGTCACCTTGGCCTGTTTGAGGCAAGTAGGAAGGGTCAGCTTGGTGGGAGACTAGGGCTCACCAACTGTGTCCTCCCCTGTCCCTTCTTGGGCCGTTCTCCTACTCTGGTGTTGATGTGATGGACTGGTTGGAGCGGGAGCCTCTTTGTGTTTCGCTCGTGTGTTAAGGCTATGGTTATGCCCGCTGTTAACCCCAATGGTCGGTAACCTCTGGGAGTGTTGAGGGTCACTTGGGCACTTGTCACAGTAACCTGGTAGCAAACCCACCCGGTTGGTACCGCCACTTACAGAACAAGGAAATAACCCAAGTATACGATGGTGTGTGTGTGGGTGTAGGTGCTAACAGAGTAGGCCAGAGTCCCATGCATTTAGTCAAAAATATAACACTTTACTGTAGTAAAATTTGAGGTTAACAGTACACGTGATACCATAGTGCAAATCCTGTAACACAATGTTAGTGCTGACACGGAGGTAACCAGTGCTTGTGAAAGTAGAAGGTGCTTTGTAGAGAGAAAAAGAAGAAGAGAGGAGTTGCCAGAGGAGCCCTGCCCAATGTAGTGAATGTGCTCTGCCAGAACAGGTGTATAGGTAGAGAGGTAAGTAGATACTCATACTCACAAATGCCAATAGTCGCTCTGAACCGCCTTATGCCCCCTAGTAGCGAGATACCCATCCTAGGTGGGTAATGTGAGCCCCAGTCATTAATTATCTGGGTTGAGCAGACTTCCGAGGTTTCCCAGTCATACTGCACTGCTCAGTAGTATACGTAGACCTTGCACAGTAGCTTTGTCCCACTAGGGTCAGTTCCTCTTGCTTCAGGATAATGCCCTGCAGCTTTTTGAGAGGTTTTTGGCATCATTAAGGGTTATTCCTAGGTGGCTTCTCTCCCCTGAGGTGAGCTTAGCACTGCATACTGGTTTTAGTATTTAGCAGGTGAACTTTGTAAGGAGGGAGTCTCTCACACATTCATCCGCATGGACTTCCAGCTAACAACTTTTCAGCTTCCTCCCACCAAGAACTAATTCCTCCAATACTAAACCTTCCTGTGAGTGGTGGGGCTGTGAAAACATCACCTACTTGTGAACCAGAGAGGGTGACTTACTCTAGGTGTTCTAGACAGCACCAGTGGTGGGACACCACATTGACACCATCATTGTGTGATCTATAGGGCTAACTTTAGGAAAGTAGAAGTTCTAGGCACAGCCACACTGGCAGGGCCGATTCCAGGTTTTCTGATGCCTAAGGCAAACCTGAAATGCTCACCCCCCCCCAGACAAGCTTATTCACTATATTCACTAAAGCACAGGAGGAGGCAGGTGAGGAAAGCGTAGCACTATAGAGGACGACCGTGGCAAACGTACGCACCCAATCAACTGGAAGGCTACCAGTTAATGTCATGGACTGAGCCTGGCGGTAGTGGGGACGTAAAGATAGATGAGCAGCTGCCCAGAGACTAAGAGGGTCCCTGGCTGCGTCATTTTTGTTATGTTAAACTTAACTAAAATGAAATTGGCGGGGAAGAGGTTAAGCAGTACTCGATCAAACATTTAGAGCCCCTTTAAGGAGAGGTTTATTTATTTGTGTATTTAATTTAGGTTTAACACTTCGCACCATTTAGATTGCAAAGCGGACGATCTTAACCCACAGAAATGTTAATCTTCTGGGGGGGATAGAGGCTAATTCCAGCATCTACACTTCGCTCACTATATGGCGTATTTTACTTTCTTTATTTTTCTTATAAGACGTGAACTTCCAGACACCTGACTGGTACAATAGAGCTCTTTGTAAAGCACAAACAGCGGTGTGAGTACGGCTGCAGCTGTCTGTCCACTATAAACCTGTCCCTCTGCATTAGCATTGGGTGTTCAGCATGAGCAGTCCACCATCAATAGATCCCCTTGTTACACCTCACACTTAATATAGTCAGCACCTAGATTTTTAATGGCTCAACCTTAAAAATGATTAGCAGATACTTTTTAGTCCCAGTTATGTAAATGTCCCTGGTGTTTTTATTTCTAATAGTAATACCAGTGAAAATGTGCAGTCAGACTATAATTTAGCAAATTTTCCATGATTAATTTTAGATAAATAGATTAAAAAGTTGGACTCTTTTTTTTTTTTTTTTTTTTTTTAGGTCGGCTTTATACGTGTTTTTCCAGGCGCTAGAAGTTAAATTATTCCTGACAACTTGTTTGCAGTCTAGTACAAAAGCATTTAGAAGGCGGCTCACAAGATATATTATCCTCATTTGTCATTTTACCCTTTAAACACCTGTACAGCTTCTTTAACCCCTTCATGTAAGCAATCCATGTATATACGTTGATACTGCACATACCCCATGCAGTAGGAATGTATATATATATGTTCCTGACACTGAAGGGGTTTGATGTGTGTGGAACCGCTGCAGTGAGAGCAGTCCCGCACACATCAATGTCCCGGGAGCCCAGCATAATGCACACTTACAGAGGACAAGTCAGGGATCACCCGAACCCATGCCGTAAAGCAGTCTAAAAGTGCAGGACAGTATCCTGAAGAAAGAGGAACTGATCAAGATAGGGCAAAGTTGCTAGAAGCCTACTCTATCTTGCAGCGTAGGTGTCATCAGAGAACTCTGACCACTCTGCTCATCCCAGGTAACAAGGTCTGGGGCTTGTGTCACCCTCTAGGACGGGTCGCTTGACACTGGTGGGCAATAAGTGGTGCAAAGACCAAAGAGTCAAAACGTGGGCACAAGTATTCTCTCTACTCTCAAGTATTCTACTTATTCTCCTTCTAAAGTTCCGGCAGAGCACAGTACTACATTAGGTAGGGACTCTCACAACATTTTCCTCTCTACTTCTCTGAACCTCTTCTACCTCTCAGCACGCAACTCAGTCAGCACAACTATACCTCTCCTTGAGCTCTCAGCACAGGTCATGTCACTAAAGATTAAAGTATATTATCAAGACAAGATCCTATTGTATATCACTGAATTAAGCCTTCCTGCAGTAAAGAAGAGTTTATTTATTTTAACAAGACTCAGTGGTTATTCCCTAAGCACCTACACAGCCATTGCACTTTCCTTGGGTCATCTCCCCTTTCTTTGAGTGGCGGTACTGATAGTCCGGGTGGGTCACAACTCCACTCCGGACCACCGTGATAAGCGCCCAAGGGACCCCTAAACAGCCCGGCAGGTCAAAATAAAAGTAGGTGTGCCATCATACCTGTGTGCCCAACCGGCACTGGCGTCACAACAATCTAACATCTAGCTGAGCTATATCCTGACCAACCACCATAGAAATGGCGTCACAAGTTACCAGCTAGCAAGGGACCGGTCGTGCCTCCCAGTGGGGCGACACCACACATACAGCAGCTGATAAGTACTGGAAGACTGGAGATGTTTAAATTGAAGTAAATTACAAATCTGTAAACTTTTTTTTTATTTCAATGGTGTTTTATTGTGCCTAACTTCTACTATATAGACATGTCACAGAAACAAGATCCTCGAATTCCTGTTAAAGTCGAACTCTTCTCCTTACACAACTCATGTATATACCTGATACCTCATATTGCCTGGTGCAGATACAATAAAATATTCTTCCTAAAATCAAAACATATGATTATTCTATACACTGCATGATCCAGGGCCGTTGTCTGCATTGACTTCAATGCAACACAAGAACGGCCGTTTTAATGGCAAACAACGGACGTTCTTGTCATAAAGGATACGTTGTGTGAACATAGCCTTATGCTGAAAAATACATGTAAAAACTGTATCCCTACCCTAGTATATTTGCCAGCCTGGGAAGAATGAAAGAGAAGAGCAGAACACACAAGAAGTTCTGGGAGACTTTAAAACAGGACTTGGCTGGCCCAGAAAGCAGCACAAGTGTTAATAAAGAACCCAGTCGGAGAGATTCTGATTCCCACTCATTAAAATTCCAGTTACGTAAACCAAAAATGTACATTGAGATGAACGTCCCATTTCTCGTGATGTTTCCATAGAATGGGCGGCCTTTTATAAGCTATTAATGGGGGATATAATAGGACGCTTTGAAGTCACCACTTTCCCTTTGAGAGGGAGCCAGTGGCATGGAAACAATTAATGGAGAAGAAGTTGGTCATTTGTGTTCCCTATCTTGGTGTGACTAATGTTTGCTGCACATCATTCCCAGTTGCTCAAATCCAAGTTAGACACAACAGAACTGCGCCTGTTTATTTATATTCAATGTGACCGGAGGACAATGTGCTCGGAATGGTAGAAACCGAAAAACCGAGGCTTCCTGTTCCAGAGCCTGTATGTTCTACTCAGGAGAGTGATGGTGTATCACATCTGGTCTTATTAACCCTTTTATTAGTTCATGTTTCTTTTCTTTCTTTTTTTTAAATAAAAAAGTTAAAGTGACTCTGTACCCACAATATGTCCCCCGCCCCCCAAACCAGTTTTAACTTCAGATAGCTGCTTTTAATCCAAGATCTGTTCTGAGGTTCGTTCGGCAGGTGATGCACCTATTGTCCTAAAAAAAAACTTTTAAACTGGTGTGGCCTAGAGTGTGTGTGCCCTAGGCCTGCACTGCCCCACCTCCCCACCCTCTTCATCATTAGGAATGCCCCAGGGCTCCTAATCACTTGTCTGAAACCTGCACAGGTGCCTTAATAATCCAGCGCATGTGCAGTGTTGAGACAAATGATGAATAGGAGAAATCCTGCCTGGTCCATGATGAAGAGGGCGGGATGGAGGGGCGGTGCAGGCCTAGGGCACGGACACTCTAGGCCATGTCAATGTGACACAGGGCTGCAAGTTTAAAAGTTGTTATTTAGGACAATAGGTGCATCACCTGCCGAATGGACCCCAGGACAGATCTTGGATAAAAGCAGCTATACGAAGGTACAAGTGGTTGGGGGGGGGCAGATTGTGGGTGCAGAGTCACTTTAATGAAATATTTAAACTATTTTTGCCGCAAAGCGATTAAAGGGGCTATCTGGTTAGGTAAAATATATAAAAAAAAAGGAAAAAATTGGTCAGCTCTCCTAGAACACTGTTCACACTAGGCAGGAGCACGTTGCCATGGCTGAAATTGCAAACACACAAAAACACAGAAAAATGCAACAGCTCACCGCAACAGCAAGATACAGACCCACCATAGACATCAAAATAATTAAAAGCAGCCCCCCCAACTGCCCAAAAAATTCCCACAAAAATAATGAGTCTCTTGGTTACTATTTGCAAACAGTGTAAACTGCCTCACCACGATAAGGTGGACTCATATCGAGCTGTTGCATTTTTCTAGGTAAAATATATGTTGAATCATCCGCCCTCCTGCAGACTAACAATTCATTCCATTCATGTCTTTTATATGTCTTTTTCATACCTTTTCTGTCTCCATTCCTCAGTTTTGAGACTGCTGCTTTCTGTAAAAGACATAGAAAACTGTGTTTAAGCTGTTCAGTCCATCTCCCCTACTTCGCTACCCCTTTTTCTATCTAATAGGCCTAACCCACTGTTCTCAGACTTGCTCCAACCAGGCCTAAAACCCAGGCCCCACATCAGGCCTAACTACCTTGGGGCCTCTAAATCCCTAAAGGCCAATGCTGCTGTCTCCAACCAGGCCTTAAAGGAGTTGTTAACCAAAAAGATTTTTTCTTTTTAAATCAACTGGTGCCAGAAAGTACCAGAGATTTGCAACTTATTTCTATAAAAAAAAATCTCAATCTTCCAGTACTTATCAGCTGCTGTATGTCCTGCAGGAAGTGCTGTATTCTTTTCAGTCCGGAGAGCAGGAGAGGGTTTCTACGGGGACTTGCTACTGCTATGAACAGTTCCTGACATGGACAGAGGTGGCAGCAGAGAGTACTGCGTCAGACTGGAGAGAATACACCACTTCCTGCAGGACATACAGCAGCTAATAAGTACTGGAAGACTGGAGATTTTTAAATAGAAGTAAATTACAAATCTTTGGCACTTTCTGGCACCAGATGATTTGAAAGAAAAAAAAATGGTAAACAACCCCTTTAATTACAGCCTCCTCCATGCCATATCACTTCAAGGCAAACCCATATGGAATACTGTAAGTGCACCTTCATAACTGCGAGACCATACTAGCTTCAGAGTAATGGTAGAGATCATTTTACTAGGTCATCGTCAGCATGACAACCAGGCGGCACTGCACAAAACAGCTGTCCTTTTCATAGACTTGCTTTTCATTTTTATATGTATCAAACTGTAAAACCTCTGGGTTTATACAAAGGGAATAAAGGAAAATATAACTTTTCATATGTTTCTGCCCATACTTGTTATTTTCTATTCAGTCTCCTTCCCCTAGTTCTCAGCTGCTGCTTTCTGCTGAAGACACAAAAAGATGTGAAAGCTTTTCTCTCTGTCTCCCCCTCCTTCCCCCTCCATTCTATGATGCCTGGTGTAAACAAGTCCCAGGCAGGCTTTATCTGCAACTTTGTAGTGTATTAGTAATGCTGGGAGGGTTATTCTGAGGTCAAGTTGCTGATGTTATCACTATGATATTCCTTCCTGGCATTACAAAGTTGCTACAATGCTGCAGATAGGAACTTGTTTACATCAGCTGTCTCAGAAGGGAGGAGGAGAACATTGAAAGCAGAGACTAAACAGCTCAGACACAGTTTTTGTGTTTTCAGCAGAAAGCAGCAGCTCAAAACTGGGGGAAGGAGACTGAATAGATAATAACAAGAATGGAATTGTTAGTCTCACCATGGGCAGCAACATATGAAAAGGTATGTTTGAGTGGAAGACCCCTTTAAATGAGTACAGATAATAGTCTGGAACAGGGGTTCTCAAACCAGTCCTCAAGCAACCTCAACAGATCACATTTTTAGGATATCTCAGAGAGAAGGCACATGTACTAAGTACTGATACAGTGAAGCTAATAATATTACCTGTGCAGTATTAGGAAAAAACTTAATTCATGGCCTGTAGGGGCTCCCTGAGGATGCTATTTCAGAAACTAAAAAAAAAAACAAACAGATTTTTATTTTTCTAACATGTATTGACATTTAACTATGCCTTGTGGTTCTTACATTAAGCTCACTACCTGCACAGGACCTCTTCCTTAGGAAGCTCCTATCTAATTTATGCAGCAAAAAGGAATTTAAAACTCTGTGACTGAATGCTGGAGCTTATCTAAGCAATTTTCCTACATGATTATGGATTACTGGGAGGGCAGAAGAAGAGAAAAACCATAAGGCCTCCAGCATATTCTAGTTAAAAAAAAAAAAAATATTCCAGCAGCTAAATGTTATCCCTCAAAATAGTTACATCCCATGATGGGGGGGGGGGGGGGGGGGGTTAGAACGCTTTGGAACTCGAACTGCTTGGTATTCGAACGAAAATTTACCCAGAAGTAGTGTTTGGAATTCGAACTTTGTTTGGTTTTCGAACGTTTTTCGAACGTTTTTGCGAGCGTGGATGGTGGGTTGTACCTGGCGAGTTAAGCAGTGGTGAGGCTTCACATACAGTACAGTGCTGTATAAGACTGCTGGAGTGCATATACAGTGCAGTAGTAGTACAGACAGTGCACCACCATCTCCCATACATTACAGTGCTTGGATGGGGGGGACGCTATACAGTAGGATGGGTGAGGAGTTGGTGACTACTGTACTATAATTGCTGGTTCTGATGAACATTTCTTATGTGTAATGTCCTGTACAGTATATAGTGCTGTTCTGTACTGCACTGTAGTGATTATACTGAGCACTTGATTGTAGGTAATTATTCGTGGCTGCTGGAACCAAGTAATCACATTTACATTATTTCCTATGGGAAGACACTGCTCGGCTTTCAAACTGCCTTCCGGAACCAATTAAGTTCGAGAACCGAGGTACCACTATATATATATATATATATATATATATATTAATAGACCTCACTTTTTTAACACCATCATTACTTACATCATTCTGTTCAGCCGTTCTCCTAATATGCAGGAGAATAGGATTCTTGCCACACCCCTCCCTCCGCTCTCCAGCTGCTGACTGACAGTTGGCTGCCTATACACAGCATGGATAGATAACTGCCAATCAGCAGCTGGTGGGTGGAGTTTTCTGCTTCTCATGAATATGCAGGACTACTGAGCTCATGCACATAATAGAGAGGACTACTTATTGTCCATGTTATTCAGGAGAAGATCTCTGGATCAGCTGCACAGGACAATGTAAGTGATACATCATTCTGTTCAGCTTCTCTGTCACTAGTTTATGCTACCCTGAGATAGGACGCCATAACCTGCTAACAGAGTCTCTTTAAAGGGGTATTCCTCCCCCCCCCATTCCCCCAGCTGCGGCGCTTACGGGCAACCGCCCTCCGGCCCCCCACCCACCTGCTGGCATCATTTGCGGCATCACACAATCAACTCTGTATCACTGGCTCAACTGCTATATCTGGTGGATATCAGCTCTGCTACATCATGTACCAATCAGACATTAGCATTGCATGATGGGAGATGTAGTTTTCTGGCCGACGCCATGTTGGATATAGATCGGCTTTTTAAAAAACTTGTAACTATGGAACGGAAGCAGCTAGAAAGACGGGAGACGGCTCAAAATACTCAGGCGGACTTGGTGAGTAAGACCAGCTAGGTTTGGGAGCATTTTATTTTTTTTGCTCTTGGGGGGAATACCCCTTTAAGCATCCTGCATCTCTGTGGGTTACTATTATTTAAAGGGGTTATCCAGCGCTACAAAAACATGGCCACTTTTCCTCCTCTCGTGTCTCCATACATGCAGTAATACATGCAGAGCAATTCTTCATGCTATGCAGTTGTGCAGTGATGCGAGTCTCTGTATAAAGAATCTAGGGTTGAACTTCTGCGTGAGGTTAATCATTATAGAGGAGACACATTTGCTCTGCTGAAACGGAATATTTTCCCCGGATTCCTAGCAAGCAGCGACAGGCCCGGCCGAGCTTCTGCTGGGAAAGTACTATGTAAAGAATTCATTTCATCTACCTAGGAGAAGCTGCTCAGCATTAGGTGTGAATGAAGGTTTCTCTGCCAGAAGCATCAGTGAATCCCAGCCAACTGGAAGACAATAGCGCCGAGCCAGCGATTTATCACCTTCACTGGGTTCCCTTTGTATTTTCCAGCGTTAGTCCATAGTACAGTGGAATATTCTATAAGTCCCTTTAATCAATTCAATTCACAAAAATACCAAGCAGCCTTGACTAGTACATTTGTGGTTTATAAAAAAAAAAAAAAATCAATAGTGCCCCCATGTGGTGAAAATAGAATGTGACACCTAATGCACCCTAATGGTAAAAAAAAAAAAAAAAACACAAGCAAAAATAGTCGACGTTCTGTAAGTAGACCATCAAAAATCGGTTGCTTCTATGCCTCCACCTCTAAGCTATGCGTTAATTATATGACTTGCTTCTGCATATGGGGCACAGAGACCCTCTAGGCCCCATCTGGCTCAGCATGCTGGGTGCAAATGCAGCCTTTACAACCGTATGTGTGTTTATACTCCCATCACCAACATTAGGCCATGTGCAAACTTTGTTGTTGTTTTTTATGTAAAGAACGGACGCTGATTGCAATGGCATCAGCGTCCGTTCTTTACTGCAGGGGCGGCATTGAAGTTAATGCAATGCCACCCGCTGTGTTCACATAGCATTATTTAATCTTTAGAATGGTCCTTAGAATAATGTACCTGCCCATTATTTCCAGACGCTGTTCAGTGATAAGCATCCGAAAATAATAGCTGTTCATACAATGTAATGTGTGGCGGGGGCCGCACTTTACATTGAAGTGGATGGCTAATTGATTTGCGGGCACACCTGACAGTGCCCGCAAATCAATTGTAAAAAAAAAGAACGTTCCTACAGCCAATACAGAGGTATTAGCTACAGGAATGTCCTAAATGCAGCCGGCTGTTTAACAACGTCCATTGATAGCAACGGACGCTGTTAAACACTGTGTTAACTTAACCTTATAGTAAATGATAGATATATAATAATAGTAACAAAACTCTTAAAGGGGTATTCCAGGAAAATCAGATTTTCCCCTATCCAGCCTCTGTACCCCCCTCTAATCTCTATATCGGGCCTCCGGCTTCTGTATTATGTATAGATCTGCAGGTACGGCATGTGACCCGCAGCTCTATTCATTCCTATGGAGCAACGGCCGAGTATGCTGGAAGTGCAATGTACTTGGCTCTTTCCATCAGCTCCATAGGAATTAATGTATTATGAATCTATTTATAACACAGAACCCTATACGGAGATCGGCGGGGGGTACAGAGGTCAGACTCCCCAGCAATCTTCTACTTTTCCCTTATCCTGTGGATAGGGGAAAAGTAAATGTTTCCTCTAATACCCCTTTAATGATGGGTGAGATTTAGCATTTTCTGCAAAAGAATAAGTAATATTGATAACATACCATCTTAGCCCCAAGACCTTCAGTCTGGGAACTGTAGTAAATTCTATGTGACACCAGCGCCCTCTGCAGTTTACTTTTATTATTGACCCACAGTCACATGTAGTCTTTCATATGGAAGCGGTGTATTATTACGACTTTAAGCTGCTGTTATATATATATATGTTTGTTTCCTACTTCGGCTATGTTCACACAACGTCAAAAATATTGAAAAGGCGTCCGATTTTCATATTTTAAAAAACGTCCGTTTTGCAGGGATTTAACTGACTGCATTGGCAATGCATTGGAGTCAATGGGAAGACGGACGTCCAATGCATTGAAAAACGGACGTTTTTGCCGCGGACGTCAAAATAATTAACATGACCATTATTTTCGGAAGTCTTTTGCAAACAGAGGTTTTTTTATTTGTAGTTCACACACAGTTTTCTTTTTGTCACCATTCTGTCTCCGTTTTTGCTATTAAATTCTATGGACTTTTCAATTAAGCCGCATCCAACGGCCGATTAGTAACCAAACTAGAATAATGTGCAAATACCAGTCACTGCACTAAGGGGAGGTCAGTAAACTAAATAACGTCCGTTATTTTAGACTCAAAATGACGGACGTCATTTTAAACGGAGCTGAAAAAACGCTGTGTGAACATAGCCATACAGAAGCATGTGAGCATTTAAGGGGGTTTCTCATTAGAGGAAAAACCTTTAAGATGCCCCCTAAAAATAAATTTTTTAGCACTTTTTTTTCTCCTCGTATAAAAGGCCATAGCATTTTTATTTTTTCCCCTACAGACTCCTATGAGATCTAATTTTTTGCGACACCAAAAAGGGGGGGGGGGGGTCTTTACGCCAATTACCGCGTGGTAAGACTGACATGTTATCTATGTACCTCAAGTCCGTACAAGTACATGGATAGGCAATTTTTATAGCTTTCACTTTATTTTACTACTTTTAAAAAATTTTAAACTTTTTGAAAATTATTAAACATGTTTCAAATTGTTCTATTCTGATACTTATTATTATTAGTTTCTTTATTTAGTCTATGGGGCTATTTGAGGGCTCCATTTTTGCGCCATAATCTGTATTTTTTATTGGTATTTCATTTGCATATATCTGCGTTTTTAATCACTTTTTATTATTTTTTTTTTCTGGATGAGATGTGACCAAAAATCTGCAATTTGGCAGTTTTTTGCACTTACGCTGATCAGGAATGTAATACCTTAATAGTTTGGGCAATCCTGCACTCAAATTCAAACAGGTTTATTATTTATTTTTTTATTACAAAATGTGAAAAGGGGGGGGGTGATTAAAATTTTTTATATGTGATTTTTTTTTTTTTATAATTTTTTTTTTTTTACACTTTCTTTAAGTCCCCCCAGGAGACATCTATGAGCAATACCATGATTGCTTATAGAGATCAATGCAGTACATATGCCCTGACCTTTCATCTGTCTGTTTACGATACCTGTCTCATCCCCGGTACTGCGCTGACTCTCCCGCTGATGACCCGAGTGGCTGAACGCGTATACTCTGCCTGTTCTCTGGTGTCTTGCACCGATTCTTGGGAACGAGCTGCTGCTCACACGGGGACCACCCTTGTGGAGCGACCTGGTGACCTCCAGCCGCAGAAGTCCAGCTTCCACATCCTAGAGCAGGATAAAGGATAAAGACACTTATGTCCCCTATCACTGTAATTCTGACATGATTATGTGACAATAAGAAGTCATTTTCTAAGATACGTTCCCATTGAAGTTCTGACTGATGGGTGGATATTCCTACAGACAATATATCATTGTGTAAGTATCTAAACAATGGGACATTAGAGAACAGCTGAGGTCAGCAGTAGGTGGCCACAATAAATGACAAGGTTTCATTATTCTCAAATTAAGGAAGCCCCAGGGGTTTCCTCTACTCAGAATACCTCTATTACCGATATAAAACTAATATATAAATGCCGTGGCTCGGGGTGCTCATTCCGCCTCATTACAGAAGCGGCCCTGCTCATGGTTAGAAGCACCTTAGATATAGAAGTCCGCCTTTTGCCAAACCAACTGGGCTTAGCTAACACCTAGAGCCTTCCCAAGGTGGTCGAGCCTGGATCAGTAGGATACTTCAGCTTAGGCTTTTTGTCCTACTGCAGATCAGTCTCTTGACTCTTATAGAGTGTCCTGACAAAGGGGATAAGAATCACTGGTGTAAACAAGGTTGCTCTAGAGCAGGGGTACTCAACAACTTTTAGTGAAGGTCCACTTACCGGGGTCTATTGTCAGGTGAAGGTCGGAGCTGAACATCAGTAGTAAACGTGTTGTTTTGTTAACTTTTCACAAACGTTGTTGAACTACTTACATACAGAATTGATGCTTATTAGTGGGAAAACTGGCATTTTTTCTCTCTCATCGGCCCTTTGAAATTAGGTACAAAGGAGGTGACTGCTCCCCTAGTAGTATATAGAGCCCTGTGCGCTCCCCCAGTAGTATATAGATCCCTGTGCGCTCCCCAGTAGTATATAGCCTCCCTGTGCGTTCCTCCAGTAATATATAGCCCCACTGTGCGCTCCCACAGTAGTATATAGCCCCCCTGTTCGCTCCCCCAGTAGTATATAGACCCATGCTTTGTGCTCCCTAGTAGTAAATAGACCCCCTATGTGCTTCCCCTCCCATAGAGTCCCCCTGTGCGCTCCCCCAGTTGTTTATAGACTCCCACTTTGTGCTTACCAGTAGTATATAGCCCCCCTGTGCTCCACTCCCATATAGCATATAACATTAAAAAAAAAAACACTTATACTCCCCTGGGACCGGGCATCTCCTATTCTCTTTCCCTCTTGTGGTCGAACTGCAGCAGTCACAAGAAGCCGCTCTTCCCTTGACCTGGCTCCGACGCTCCAGTGTAGTCACTCGAGCGCTGGCACCAGAGACAGAGAGCTGCCTCTTGTGACCGCTGCGGCCACAAGAGTGACTGAAAGGGAGGGAGGGAGTGAACATAGAAAACACAGTAGTTAACCCTTAGCCTTTAGCTATGCTCTTACAAACAAGGAGAGAGAGACACCAAGTGCTGCAGGACATACAGACGCTGATAAGTACAGGAAGTAAAGGTAGAAGGTTGGCACTCCGGAGGGTGGTGGTGCTCCAGCAATATGTAGATAAAGGTACCCAGCACTCACCAGTCAGTTCAGTGATTTATTCAGTGCAGAAATGCATCAGTATGTATAGTAGACAGTCCAAAACTACTCAGTACTACTGCACATACTGATGCATTTCTGCACTGAATAAATCACTGATAAGTCCTGGAAGACTTGAGGTTTTTTAATAGAAGTAAAATACAAATCATTTTCTGGCACCAGTTGATTTAAAACAAAAAAAAAAATTGGTGAACTACCCCTTTAACAATGATTTTGAGGCCAGCTGAAAAGATGCGATCAACAACATACGAACAAATTTTCAATCGTTGTTGCGTTTGCACTATTATTTCAAATTATTTCTTAAATTTGAACAATTTAACGATTTTTTGCACAATAATCGGCCGTGTAAAAAGCCCTTTACTGTGAACTCTCTCATCCCTAAATGTGAACATAATCTTTTAAATACTAATGAAAAATACAGACCAACATATTACTATGTGGATGAGGCTTCATCTAATAAAAACAAATAAATAAATATATATATATATATATATATATATATATATATCACCTGTCCAGTCACCATGTAGTGAAGGCACAGACGCTAGCAGTTATTTAATCCCATTGTATAATACATAGGCCCATAGACGATACGGCCATAGGGCACGTGGTAAATCTGCACGTTAACCGTGGATTGTTTATGGCGTGCAAAGGCAACAAGCACTCTCGGCAAAGCTAACCTGTAATTAATGATATCACTCGCACCTCTCCAATAGATGCAGCCAAACAGCGGTTATTTGCTGCAGTGTTATATAACCTCACTCCAATGTATTCTCCTATAAAACATATAGGGACAGACATGCACTACAGAGAAGGTGCAGCCCCACTCGCCTGATGGGTGGGCAGGGGGGCGAGGCAGGGAGGAGGCGTGGCCTTTTCCCACTCCTAAATTATCATGGCTTATCAGGTGTATAAAATAGAAATCTACACCTGTTTCGGAGCAGGAGAGTTCCGAAGAAAAAATGGAAAGAACAGACGCTTTCAAACAACGTGTTTCAAAGTCAGAACAACTTTTTCCTCAAATTCGTCAGAGCCGTGCAACTCTTAGTAAATCCAGCGTGGTAATAAGGGGTGGTGTATGCAGAGCATACAGCACCTGACAAGTACTTGAAGACTTAAAGGGGTATCCAGCGCTTCAAAAACATGGCCATTTTTCCCCCTACTGTTATCTCCAGTTCAGGTGCAGTTTGCAATTAAGCTCCATTTACTTCAATGGAACTGAGTTTCAAAACCCCACCCGAACTGGAGACAACAGTAGGGGGAAAGTGGCCATGTTTTTGTAGCGCTGGTTAACCCCTTTAAGATTTTCAAATAGAAGTAAATTATAAATCTGTATAACTTTATGAGACTAGTTATTTGAAAGAAAACATTTATCGCTGGAGTATCCCTTTAAGGTCTGAGGCTGGCCACAGAATATAATGCAGTTGGCATGTGTCTCTCTATGGCATCAGGAGGTATTATCTCATAGAAGCAATGCATCCATAATACGCATGCGATGGAGCATACCATAATTATTTTCCCTGTTGTGACCACTCTGCCAGTATAATGTATACCAGTATATTGGTAGCTAGATTGTGCCCAACCTAGTGTATCTGTCATTTAAAATATTTTTGCAGAAATCAATAGCACAAGCGATTCTAAGAAACTCTGAAGACAGGTTTGCTGTGTCTATTATAACCTATGGTGGGGGGGGGGGGTGAGGGAGGATGAGTGAGCAGAAAGAGGAGAGAAGCAGCTGTACAGTTTGGAGACTGTTTGTGCACATAAAACGTTGGATTCAAAGATCAGAAAGGTCAGTGATTATCTGGGAACTTGGTGAGAGAAGATTGCAGGATGATGTGCTGTGCAGGGCTGCCTTTTCTCCTCTCCGTGCTCACTCATCCCCCTCCATAGACCATAATGGGCACAGAAAAGCTGCTTCTTCTGTAGTGAGGGGGGAGGCAGGAAAACAGCTTTTTGACTACAAAAGGAAACTCTTTTGCCTAATAAAACCTATTACAGAGTTTCTTCAAATTGCTTGTACTATTGATACTTATTGATTTTTGAAAAGTGACATTTACATGACAGTTACACTTTAAGCTGCTAATTGACATAAAGCTTCTACCCCCAGCATTCTGATATATCTTGTCACTAGCCTATATGTCTGGCATCCCCGCTCGTGGCTTAGTGTCCAAAGTATCCAATACACTCTGCATGTGTTAACAGGTTCTCTTTCCCTTCTGTTCCCATAGCTACTGACATCTTACTCCCTAATTTAGTTAGAATGTATTGTGTGACAGGCCGTACCTGCGCTGCAGGTCTTACACAACGCCTGTCACTGAGAATGCCGTGTATAGGCCCAACGCTGAACACAAAGGTGACATTGAAGCTGGCTAACAATGCCGATACATTTCCTGGTCTGCTCACTATAGAGGGTTAATGTGGCCGTATCCATGGGATTGGGATTAGCCAGAATGTTGGCGATCAGTCATATGAATGATCTGACCATCAACATGCCAGACTAAGGGCCAATGACTGCATCTAGCAAGTGTTCATCTGCTAGACTGGCTTGGTTGGGTTCACACTGTTTTTTTGCAGTAGTTTTCTTTTTCCAACCGTTTTATGCGGAACTTAAATGAGTTCAGGCCACTGATCTCACACGGCCAACACACAGAGGGGTATACCCCGCTTTGGGCCAGGCCGGACTTTTTTAGGTGTGGTACAGGACATCTCTCGCTGTAAGTTGGCCATGTAAGATCAGTGGCCCAATTATTTTTTTAATGTTGTGCCTAGCTGTACACCAGCCACTGGGTATTTTTGGCTTTTCAGCATCATTTCCTTTAGGGCACTAAGTGTAAATTATGATTAATGTAAATTTCCTGTGAGTTAGGCTGCGTTTACACTGGGAGATATATAAAAGTGAGGAACAGACTATAAACAGAGAACAGGTCATAAAGGAAAGACCGAGATTTCCCCTATTTTCACATCCATTCCTGGCTTTGGCTTCAAAAATCTGTCAAATAAATCTCTGTGTAAACGCACCATTAGGCCATGTTCACTTGGTTACTCAGAACTGAGGCTCCACGGACCCCTTTTTTGCATATTTAAATTTATAAGGGGCAATGTATCAGTGGAGACTCTTGAGTGAGTACTCCATTCGATTTTTTGTCGCTGGTCTCCCTGAGCTCAGTGATTGCTGCGTTTTCATGTTCACATTTAGTCACAGAACAGCGGGTACTGCAATCCCAGCCGGATGATCTTCACTTCTGCTGAATTCGGATGCAGGCGCAGAGTGTGGCCGGAGCCGCTTGCTCCATTGTGTAAACTGACAGGTCCTCTGCGGCCACTATTCAATGAAAATAACAAGTCAGTTTTACCCCAGGGCGAATGGCGTAAAAACAAAAAAAAATTAAATTTTTTTTTTAAAAAAAGCGTTTTTTTTTTTTCAATTTCACCACACATTGAATTTCTGGTGAATTCGGATGTGAGGACATCCGTGTGCGCCTGCATCCCAACTCACCACTGCACACAATGGAGCGTGTGGCCGAGGCCGCACGGTCTATTGTGTGAACTGACTCCTTCTGCGGCCGGAGCGTATATTATGTGTATACGCTCTGGCCGGGATTCCATTCATTCTCATTGCAAATTGCAACAGCAGCTGTGATTTATACAACACATAGGCTGTGTAAACATGGCCTTAGGCTGCATTTACACACACAGATAATTGACCAATTTATCTGATAGTTTTGAAGCCAAAATCAGGAACGGACTATAAACAGGGAACAGGTCATAAAGGAAAGACTGAGATTCCTCCTCTTTGGCTTCAAAAATCTGTCAGATAAATTGGTTAATTATCTGTGTGTTGGACGCAGCCTAAGAAGCTGCTGAACTGGCACTGTATCTTGGTATCAGCACGGTATGTTAGTATCCCCAACCTCTCCTCAGCACTTGTCCCAGCACTAACACATCTCTTCAATCTATCACTAATTATGGTGCAACCATAACACCAATCCTTAACCCCTTAACAACCGCGGGCGTAAGTATACGCCCCCAAAACCCGTGCCTTAACGCAAACGGGCGTACATTTACGCCCGCGGTTTCCCCCGTCCGGCCGATCACGGCGATATAAGTCCCCATAAAGTGTTAAATACCTGCTGGGGACATCTAAGCTAGGTAGCGTCCCGATCGCTTCTTCCGGGTCCCGATCGCGTCCTCTTCTTCGTCGCGTCTTCGGGTATTTCCGCCGGTCCCGCCTTCGGCTCCTCTCGGCTCCCATCGGCAATTTCCGGAATTCGGGACCTACTGCCCCCTAGCGGCTGATAAGTGTATATTATACACTTATCAGTTGCTATAGGGTTGAAGAAAGGTGTTTTTTTTTTTTTCTTCAAATTTTTTTTTTAGTTTCCGCACCCTATCGCCGCTGATCAGCAACTCCTCCTTTTTGGCGTAGGGTGTTTTTTTTCTATATCCTACTGCCACGCTTTGCTGATAAGTACCGCACATAAGTGCGGCATTTATCAGCAACTCCTTTCTTGGCGTAGGTTTTTTTTTTTTTATACTTAATGTTAAAAAGACACGTAAAAAAACACTATTACACTACACCACTACACATCTACATACCCCATATACTAATCCCCATATAAAGATGGCCCCCAGGGTGTTTTCGGTGTCGGACGCATACGTTATTATTATTGCCTCCAACACCGAAACAACCAGAGAGAATGAATGGGGGGATCCTTCTTTCCTCCATTCATCCTCATCATCATCATCATCCAGTGACGTGTCTGGGGGTAGCGTAGCGTACGTTGCCCCCCAGACACGTCTTTTCCGCCAGTACCGTCCCAATAAGAGATCACGGTATGGCGTGAAATTCTACAAACTCTGTGAGAGTACCTCAGGGTACACTTACAGATTTAGGGTACGTGCACACTGCGGTATGGCGAAGGATAACCCTTTGTGCATTCCGCAGCTGGCACCCGCCGGCAGACTGATGCAGGCGCTCGTCTCCGCCTGTGTCATAGACTCTATTCTATGCATGGGCGGATTCCGTTGTTCGTCCAAAGAATGAACACATTCATTCTTTGGACAGAGGGCGGAATCCGCCCATGCATAGAATGGAGTGTGACACGAGTGGAGACGCGCGCCCGAATCAGTCCGCCGGCGGGTGCCAGCTGCGGAATGCACAAAGGGTTATCCTTCGCCATTCCACAGTGTGCACGTAGCCTTAGAGTGTATGAAGGAAGGGACACCTGAATCCAGCCCCCAGATGCCCTCCCCCATCCTCGGAGATAGTGGGAAGATCGTTCGGGAACTGATCTTCCCACTGCTGGATAAAGGTTACCACCTGTACGGGGATAACTTTTATACCAGCACCCCCCTCTTCTGGTCCCTCGCTGCCCGAGCTACTGTAGCTTGCGGCACAATCCGAAAATATCAGAAGCAGTAATAGCGCCCTAATATTTAGCAGCCATGGAGCGGACCCAGCGCTTCTGGATATGAAGGACCCCGTATCGCACCAGGACAACATTTTCCAGGTGACGTCCCCCACACTGGAGAAAGGGAGACCCCAGAAGAAGTGCAGAGTGTGGCGTAACAGGGGGATCAGGAAGGACACCATTTTCCAGTGTGACACCTGTCCTGATCACCCCGGCCTCTGCATACTGGATCGCTTCAAGGTGTACCACACATCATTGGGGTTCTACATTTTCTAAATTCTGTCCCTTATTCCTATTTCAGGGGTCACGTTGATCCGGGCATTATTCTGATCGCCATTATGGAGTCGGGAAGGAATTTTTCCCCTATGATGAGGCTACTGTCGTCTGCCTCACGAGGGTTTTTTGCCTTCCTCTGGATCAACACAGGGTGAATTTGATGGACATCTGTCATTTTCAACCTTATAAACCAATAATTGGCCTAATACCCCCAAATAAATTAGAATTGTCCCTTTTCCCCAGCTAAATAGGTATGGCCGCCATTCCCATTAGAGGATGCCATGATGCAATTACAAAGCCTCTGTGCGGCCAGGACAGTAGAAACCCCCCACAAGTGACCCCATTCTGGAAACTACACCCCATAAGGAATCTAACAAGGGGGGCAGCGGGGATATGGCCCCCTGGTGACGGCCACATTTGGGACGTGAAAATGAAAAAAATGGTATTTTAAATTTTTACGGCACATGTTCTACATAAGTGCCTGTCGCCAGTGGGGTCCATATGCTCACTGCACCCCTTGTTAGATTCCTTATGGGGTGTAATTTCCAGAATGGGGTCACTTGTGGGGGGTTTTCTACTGTCTTGGCAGCACAGGGGCTGTGTAATTGCGACACGGCCTCCATCCTCCATTCCAGCCTCTAAATGGCGCCCTGTCCCTTTGGTGGCTTGCCCTGTGCCCATATGGCATATTATGTCCACATGTGGGGTATTTTCCTACTCAGGGGAAATTACCCAACACGTTTTGCGTTCATTTTCTTTTTTAACCCCTTGTGGAAATGGAAAAAATCAAGGCTAGACCAACATTTAATGTAAATTTATTTTTCATTTTTACACTAAATGATTGATCTTGTCTTGATTTTTTCATTTTCACAAGGGGTTAAAAGATAAAAAAAAACACAAAATGTGTAGAGCAATTTCCCCTGAGTTCAGAAATACCCCACATGTGGACATAAAGCGCCATGCGGGTGCAGGGTAAGCCTCCAAAGGGAAGGAGCGCCATTTGGCTTTTGGAGGCTGAAATGGATTCCGAGGGCCTTGTGGCATGTAAAAGGCCCCTGTGTTGCCAAGAAAGTTGAAACCCCCACAAGTGACCCCATTATGGAAACTACAACCCTCAGGGAATGTAACAAGGGGTGTAGTGAGCATATGGACCCCACTGGTGGCGGGCACAAATGTGGAACAATGTGGTGTGAAAATGAAATTTTTTACACTATAATGTTGGTCTAGCCTTAAATTTTTCATTTTCACAAGGGGTTAAAAGAGAAAAAAAAAAAAAAAAAATGTGTAGAGCAATTTCCCCCGAGTCCGTAAATACCCCACATGTGGACATAAAGCGCCATGTGGGTGCAGGGCAAGCCTCCGAAGGGAAGGAGCGACATTTGGATTTTGGAGGTTGGATTTGGCCAGAATGGATGATGAACGCCATGTCGCATTTACAGAGCCCTTGTGGACCCCTTGATGATGGGCACATTTGTGACGTGAAAGTGATTGTTCCACATTTGTGCCCGTCACCAGTGGGGTCCATATGCTCACTGCACCCCTTATTAGATTCCTTGAGGGCTGTAGTTTCCAGAATGGGGTCACTTGTGGGGGGTTTCCAGTGTCTTGGCAGCACGAGGGCTCTGTAAATGCGACATGGCCCTTGAAATCCATTCCAGTGAAATCCAGCTTCCAAAAGCCAATTGGCGCTCCTTCCCTTTGGAGGCTCGTCCTGCGCCCGCTTGGCACTTTATGTCCACATGTGGGGTATTTCCATACTCGGGAGAAACTGCGCTACATGTTTTTTGGGTTGTTATTCCTTTTATCCCTTTGTGAAAATGAAAAATTGAAGGCTAGAACAACGTTTTAGTGTAAAAAAAAAAAAAAAAAAAAAAATTTTCACGCCATATTGTTCTGAAAATCTGTGAAGCACCTGTGGGGTCCAGATGCTCACTGCACCCCTTGTTACATTCCTTGAGGGGTGTAGTTTTCTAAATGGTGTCCCTTTAGGGGTGTTTTTTACGTTTTGGCACCCCAGAGCCTCTGCCAACCTGAAGTGGTACAGTCAGAAATTACCAAATATAACGAAACCATTGAAATTCACTGGGCGCTCCTTTGTATCTGAGGCTTGTGGTTGTGTCAAATAGCGCAATACGGCCACATATGGGGTATTTCTATAAACCGCAGAAACGGGGCAATCAATATTGGGGTGCATTTTTCTGGTAATAGGTTTATAATTATGAAAGATATTGGATTACAATAAAATCTCTGCACAGAAAATTTAAATTTTCAAATTTCTTACATACTTAGCTTTTATTTCTGTGACTCCACTAAAGGGTTAAAAAACTTCTGGATGTGCTTTTGCAGAGTTTGGGGGGTGAAGTTTCTGAAATGGGGTGCTTTGTGGGGCTTTCTAACATACATTCCCTTCAAATACACTTTAAACCTGAACAGGTCCCTAAAAATATTTGATTTTGAAATTTTACAGAAAATTTGGAAATTTGCTGCTAATGTTTTAAGCTTTCTATTGTCTAAAAAAAATGAAATATAGTTTAATAAATGCCGCCAACATAAAGTAGACATGTTGCTAATGCTATTTAATATATAATTTATGTGGCATTACCATTTTCTGTATAAGCAGAAAAGTTTCAAAGTTGGAAAAATGCAATTTTTCTAAATTTTTCACGTTATTTTGGATTTTTTCATAAAGATTTGTTATAAGTATCGACTCCCTTTTACCAGAAACGTGAAGTACAATATGTCACGAGAAAACAATCTCAGAATTAGCCGGATAGGTAGAAGCATCCCGAAGTTATTAATGAATAAAGTGACACAGGTCAAATTCATAAAATTTGCCTCGGTCCTTAAAGGGGTAGTTCACCCAAAATTTTTTTCTTTTAAATCAACTGCTGCCATGAAGTGCCAGAGATTTGTAATTTACTTCTATTAAAAAATCTCAAGCCTTCCAGTACTTATCAGCTGCTGTATGCCCAACAGGAAGTTGTATTATTTCGAGTCTGGAGAGCAGGAGAGGTTTTCTATGAGGATTTGCTCCTGTTTTGGACAGTTCCTGACATGGTCAAAGGAGGCAACAGAGAGCACTGTGTCAGACAGGAAAGAAAACACCACTTCCTGCTGGACACACAGCAGCTGATAAGTACTGGAAAACTTGAGATTTTTTAATAGAAGTGAATTACAAATCTCTGGCACTTTATGGTACCAGTTGATTTGAAAGAAAT